>NC_057800.1:473445318-473523223 GCF_018294505.1 Triticum aestivum | reverse complement strand
AGACCCCCTTGGTGTGATACCAACGCCAAAAATTCCTATAAATACCAAAAACCCGAGAAATAAACCTAGATCGGGAGTTCCGCCGCCGCAAGCCTCTGTAGCCACGAAAAATCAATCTAGGCCCTCTCTGGCACCCTGCCGGAGGGGGCCATTGTCACCAAAAGGCCATGGAGGAGGATCCCGGAGGGTGCCATCATCGCCATGGAGGCCAAGGACCAGAGGGAGAACAACTCCCCATCTAGGGGGAGGCCATGGACGAGGAAGCACAAGGGGGAGATTCTCTCTCTCTCTCTCGGTGGCGCCGAGTTCCGCTGGGGGAATCATTGCCGCGGTGATCGTCTTCATCAACATCACCATATTCATAACCTTCCTCATCTCTTTTACGCGGTCCACTCTCCCACACCCCGTTGTAATTCCCTACTTGAACATGGTGCTTTATGCCACATATTATGATCCAATGATGTGTTGCCATCCTATGATGTTTTGAGTAGATTTCTTATGTCTTTGGGGTTGATTGATGATCTAGATTGGTTTGAGTTGTATGTTTCATTTTAGTGCTGTCCTATGGTGCCTTCCATGCCACGCACACGTGAAGGATTCCCGCTGTAGGATGTTGCAATACGTTCTTGATTTGCTTATAGTGGGTTGCTTGATTGATAGAAGCATAAACCCGAGTAAGGGGGTTGTTGTGTATGGGATAAAGGGTACTTGATACTTTAATGCTATGGTTGGGTTTTACCCTAATGATCTTTAGTAGTTGCGGATGCTTGCTAGAGTTCCAATCATAAGTGCATATGATCCAAGATGAGAAAGTATGTTAGCTTATGCCTCTCCCTCATATGAAATTGCAATGACGACCACCGATCTTGTTAACAATTGCCTAGAATAATTCCGCACACCGACCCATCATTATTCCACACTCGCTATTTATAATATATAGTAATACACTGGTACACTGACGTGCTATACAAATGGTTTTTAACCCCTTTTCGCGATAGCGTTTGGAACCGTCGCCAAGTGAGTGTGGGTGATAGGGGGTCCTTCCCACACGACCCAGAAACCGTCGGGGATACGCCCTCCTGGCTCACTAGCTGGGGCAAAATGAGCTTGTGTGCGATCTGGCGGGGCATCGAAACCCAATTGTTTCCATTCATATGTACATCCCACACGGTGAATCCCAGAAAATCATTTCCGTTCGTATGTATATCAAACGCAGTTCTTTGTGTGGAAACGTTTGTGCAAGGTGGCCTAACACAAACAGTTTGCTGCCGGAAGTCGTGTGTGATTGTTAGCTGATCAAACACGCCTACTTTCTAGAAACTGTGCGGGTTGTTTGAGTTCAGCGCCCACGGTGTTGTATGAGTAACCGTCTGCAATAGAAAACCCCAATAAGCAGGGTAATTAGTCTATTATTGATAATCCATGTGCTAATCAAATTGATATTTCTTATAAAACACACCAGATATTTCATATCTGTATAACAGCAACCAGGATTTCATAATCGAATTACATCAGATAGCTTCGGCACTCAGTTAAGCCATTAGACAACAGCACCAAGTTTCACATGCAACACCAAAAACCTTTGGAAAGTAGCATCATACACGGTAAATAGACAGATGAATCTCATCCAGGAAACTGCAGAAGCGGAAGGCAAATATTGAGCCTTCAGTGATGTTGAATGTCCTTGCAACTTTGGGCCAGTGGCTATGGATAATTGCCAGCCCAACCATGTCCTCTTCAGCAAGACTGCAATATTGTACCATGGGTGTTGAATGAATACCTTACTCGCCTCTTGACCATGCAGGTGGTTTGAGAGGTAATCATCGGTGAAGTGCTTTGAAAAGTACTGAAAACAAAGATATGCATAAATCATTGTTATAAATTTTGAAATGGTGCAAGGGGTAAAAACAAGGTAAAAGAGTAAGTACCATCATATAGTTGACTGATGTCTTCTTCATTGTGCAAACAAAGATCTTGCTATTATTCGTCGCAAGTTTCTTCATCCTGAAAATCTTTCTGAGTTTCTTGACTTGACTGATATTCATGGACATCTCATTTCCCCATATGCAAAATGGGTCAAACAGTGGGTCTAAGCCTCTGACAGCAGAACCTACATGTGCAAGACCAAATTGTAAGACACCTAAATATTAGAATGATTCCTGCAACTGCACAATAATGTGCTATTAGCCAAAGGACCATGCTTGAACAAACCTCGATGGTAAACCGTAGTGTCTCCCATTGTTTCCCTGCAACACACATAAGGAAGATCTTGGTCAGGTTAACTGAGAGTTGCGATACTATCAGTAGAATATGTATTGAGTATAGCCAAATTCGATTGGTTTCACATGCATAACAATACAAAATTGTACCCTCAAAAAATGAACATCAAATTGCAGAACTGAACCAAACAGTTAAAGGGACAACAGACCAAATGAACCAAAATAGTTAACTGAGCACGACATTGCTGAATAGAAACATGTACTAGAAGATAAGACAGTTAACAAAACAAAGAATTCTTGAGAAGAGTACTACGAAATGTAGCAATTGTTGGACCAAAGTGTGAACTGAACATTACATTTCAGAGGACCAAACTATTAACTGAACATCAGATTGCGTATTAACATTACAGAGGACAAATCACTAGAAGGCACTGGCGGTGGCCTCGAGAAAACAACACGAAATGTATTTTAAAGTAGACAATTGCGTGGCGATGTCGACGGTGGCCTCGAAGACGAGGTGCTCCTCCAAGATCTGGCGGTCGGCACACATGGTAGCCATAGCGACCTCGTGCGCGCATGCGGCCGCATGCAACTGAGCTACACGTTATACTGCATGCAAAATGGTTGTGGGCGACACTTAATTGGAGGAGGGGGACAGTGATTTCGGCAGAAGGTGTAGCGCCGTCGGTCAGGGCATGTGGGATGGGAAACACTACAAAAAAATACACTTCCATGATGATACGTGTTTGTCACAGTAGGTCACATTTTCTGTCATGCATGTACATCCATGACGATTTTATGACAGAATCAAGATAGTCATACCTGTGTTGTCGTAGAAGTGTTCCATGACATTACCAAAATTATCATCACGGAAGTGTCCACTTCCATGATGATAAATCATGCGTCATAGAAGTGCTTTCGTCAAGGGTGACCGACACATGGCATCCACCATAACGGGTCTCCATTAAGCTATCGGGTCCGGTTTTGGATCCGATAACCCGTTAACAGCCGGGACCAATAGGGATTTTCCACGTGTAAAATTCTCATTGGCCGGAGGAAACACGTGTTGGCTCACCTTTGGGACAGATGTCATCCACCTATGATACATCGACACATGGCACGACCCAACAGAGGCCCATTCCGGTGAAAAGGTCGGCTCGTTTTACTTGGTCAAAAGGTAACAGGCCAGCCCATGGAAAGCCTATTAACGGCATGTTAGTAAATAGCCCATTTACGGCCCGCTAACTAACGACCCATTACGGCCTATTAGAATTAAGCCTAGTAGCTTCATCTGGGTTGTCCAATATGATTCTAGCCCGTTGTAACTTCTGGCCCATGTATGTCCCATGATGTCTTTCGGCCCATACGAGGCCATTTGTAACTCTTGGCCCATTAACGGTCCGTGGTGAATCTAGCCCGCAATGAACAGTGTACCTCTTTATACCCATTAACGGCCCATTATTCCATTGGGCCATTTCCAAGCCGTGTTATCTTTCGGCCTTCTCAGGGCCCATTTATTCTTGGGCTTATTTCCAGCATTCAGTTACTTATGGCCCGTTACTAGCCTTTTTTGCTTGTGGGCCAAATTAAGCCCATGGTTACAATCGGCCCGTTTGCGGCCTGTTAATCCGTTGGGCCGTTTTCGTAGCGTCATCAAATACAACCGATTAACAATGGCCCATTATGGTTGTCCCATGAATGGACGATTCCAAATCTAGCCCATTTACGACCCATAATGCGGTCTGTTATTGGCCCCTGTTTGGTCAATCGTTCATACGACCCGTAGAAGGCCCATTGATGCTATGGCCCATAGAAGGCCCATTGTTTCTATAGCCCTTAGAAGGCCCATTGTTTCTACGGCCCGTATGAGGCCCATGGTAACTACAGTAAATATGTAGCCCATGTTTATTGTGGCCTAGTTTTAAAAAATAGGTTATTGCAGCCACTAGCAAACCGCGGAAAAAGAACTACACTAACTACAAGCAAACAAATAAACAAGACAACAAGGAAATAAATAAGCAAGCAACTTATGTTAGGCTATCACGGCTATCACACATATTACATCCACTAGGCATCAAAGTTCGCCACCAGTGCAAATATAGGGAACAAAGCCGCATATCATATACACTGGTTGTCAAAGTTGGCGACTAGTGCAAATAAACGTTGCAGCAAAACAAGTCCAGAACTGAAACCACTTAAGAAGAGCTCAAGAAACAATATCCTGGGTACCCATAATGCTAGCAAGATTCTTAGCAAGCTTATTAACTTTCTCTTGTTTAGCACTTAAATCCTCCAGCACTTCCTGTTGCACCAGAAAGTATGCATCTGAATTCTGCATGGACTTCCTCAGTCCTTCGGCTTCCTGTCGCATAACATCTGATCGGTGTCTTTCAACTTGAAGTTGAGACTCAAGAAGTCGAACTGATTCAGGCAACGAGTTCGAAGACCTGGTGCCAGCAATAGTAGCCAGTAACTCGAACACTACATCAAGAGAGGACTTTGGGGTTGTCTCAGTGTCTTCAATATAGTTTTTATCAGCTTTCTTGGAGACCAACAGGGATGTCTCACTATCTTGAACCTTATCTGCATTACTTCCTTTACCATTGCATAACGGGGTACTCTTCTCCAATATTCTGTCCGCGTTCTAAAAGAGAAACAAACAAACACATCACATGTTTACCATGTTGTATATGAAACTCATTTTGGTAAACCAGTTCAGTAGTAAGGTGGACAGGATAACAACATGAAACAAACATATATCTATGTAGTATGGTCACTGTATGGTCTATATCATTCTAGTTTATGTTGCCAAATCAAGATAGAGACAGTTCAAATCATATCTATTTAAGACAAAGCAGCATAGATAGAGTATAAGTGTGGGAAACTACACAACAATAACAACACTTGTAATGTGCATGACATGAGAACATAACTTTTTATTCAACTGAAACTGAAATCAACATAAAACAAGTTACAATAGCAAACACATTAAAGAAACAGGTTTAAAACATACATGTTGCGCCATTGGAGATTCAATTGCATCCTTCAAATTTGAAATTAGTTGGTATGAGTAAATACAGTGATGCAAGAGCAAAGTAGTATGAACCATAGCTATGGAACCTGACCTGAGAACAATTCTTCTTCTGGTTTAGGCGTTGACTTGGGGTTCGGAGTGGTGGTCCTCGTGCTTTGGGCACTGCATTTGTCTTACTAACTGCTCGTGTTTGGGTGCTCTATGGTGGAGACAGTGTTGTGTCAACTGGAACTGGGTTACTATCTGCTGGGGTTGGGGTTAGAAGGGGTGTAGCTGGTTCTCTGTCCAACTGGCTAGGGGTACAATCTGCGCGAGTCTGGGTTATGTGTGGTGGGGCTGGTTCTTGGGCAAGTACAACTGTGGCTCTATCTGCATCGACAGGCAGCATGATCTTTTCTGAAGACCCTGTTTTTACTCCCACAGATACTGCCATCACCCCTTCCAATTGAAATGGCTGATAAACAAGAAAAGTAATTGAATGTACAGACATTGTAAGATAGCCAGGTGCAATGGATAGTAGGGAAGAAAACAGGGCATGAAATAATTCACATTTATGTTGTCTAACCAAACAGAATAACAGGGCAAAATTTCACATATATGATGGCTAATTAAACTGGATAGCATGACACAATTTCACATGTATGATGGCCAACTAAGAAGGATAGAATGACATACTTCAAAATATGATGACTATGTAAATAGGATGACATGATATAACTATATGATGTGTCTATTAAAGTGGTTGGCATGCCATAAATCACAAACATGCCATCGATGGAAACATGATGGCATGATATAAATCACGGATAGAATGAAATAATTCAAAATATGATGACTATGTAAACAGGATGAGATGATATAACTATATTATGTCTTTAGAAAATGGGTTGGCATGCCATAATTTAGATACATGTTGTCTATGTAAACATCATGGCATGATATAATTCAAATATATGATTTATATACTAAGCAAGTGAGCAAAGGGCAATCGCATATATGATGTGTCAACTAAGGAGATGGCATTCAATATTGTGTATATGATGTAAAAATTAAGCATTGTAATACAGCATATGCATGATATGAGTAATATAACCCTGCCAATTTTGAGCATACACCTCAGGGGGATAATAGGACTGGTCATCTGCCTCTAAGTCCTCCTCTAAAGAGCTATCTGTAACCAGCAAGATATCTTCTTCAGCAGGTAGCATTGTCTTCTCTAAAGACCTTGTTTTCACTCAAGATTTCTCCACCACCAATTCAAATGGCTAATGCATAGGAAGAGCAGTTGGATATACAAACATTGTTGAGAAATGCAACAAGAAATACAAAAAAAGGACGACATGATATAATTCACATATATGACGCTTGGCTAAATAACATGGCATTGCATAATTCACATATAATGCCTTGCAACAAGATAGCATTGCATAATTCACATATATGATGTCTTGCAACAAGATGGCATTGCATAATTCACATATATGGTAATTAGACACTAAACATGTGGCATTCACACAAATCATGTCTAAACTAAGCAAATGACATAGCAATTCAAGATACCATACGCACGATATGAGCAACAAAACCCTGCCAAGTTAGAGCATGCACCTCGGGGGGGATAGGAATGGTCATCTATTTATGAATCCTCCTCTAAGGAGCTATCCGTAACCAGCAAGACATGCACTTCGTCAGACAACATTGTTTGCTCTGAAGACCATGTTTCCACTCCAGATTTTTCCATGACCGTGTTGAATGGTTGATGCACAGGAAAAGTAATTAAATGTACTAAAATTGTTGACAAATTTAACATGTAATAAAATAATTATGATATGATATAATTCACATATAAGATGACTGGCTAACCAGGGTGGCATTGCAAAATTCACATATATGATGCCTCGCTAAAAAAGATGGCATTGCATGATTCACATATATGATAAAGAAACTAAACAGATGGCATTCACACAAAGCATGTCTAAACTAAGCAGATGACATATTTGATGTATAAAGTAAGCAATGCAAGGCACCATATGCACGATATTACCAACATCAGCATGCCAAGTTAGAGCGAAGACCTCAGGGGGTAAATAGGAGTGGTCTTCTCCTTCTGAATCCCCCTCAGAACAATTATCTTCCTCTTGATTACAATCCAAATTGGGTGGAGGGGGGCTGCCTTTGCGCCCACCATGGAGCGACGTCTGCATGAAATTTTATTACCACGCAAGGCTCGTCTCTTTTGCTCTACATGTTCAGTTCCATTGTGTACAATAACTGACATGCATAGGAATAAAACATAGTGAGATTATGTAAGGAGTGCATGCACAAATCCAGAGTGATGGTAGCAAACTGTGGCTAGACCCAAAACCAATGATAGCAAGCAGATAATAGCTTTAGTTAAAAAATACAGATAATGGCTCCTTTAATGTTTGTTTGCACCCAACATGAAACTCATAGTGGACACCTGAGATTAACTAGATAGTAGATAGTTAGTATTGATTGCTGCCCCAATATGTACCCACAACCATTTAAAAACTCAATTTTCAACATTAGTTTGGACCTGACTCAGAGTCTAATAGGTGAACATGATGATAAAGTAGCATGTCATCATATTAAGCAATGCATAACGTAAGCAGACACAGAAGAGTGCAACCTCTCTTGCGGACCCGTGTAATCCTCGAGGTCATCTGCTCAGTTAATGATGGTAATGCAGTTGTCGTGGCTGCCGGCGGCGGGGAAGAAGATCTAAGGCAACGAAAGACAGTCTGGAGAGCGGATCCCTACTGTGGTGAACCCTTCCATTGTTGGAGTAGCTGAGCTGGGGTGGAACACAACGCAATAGGAGCAGGACAAACCACACAAGGCTTTCTTTGACACATATCTGTAACTGGAGTAATTGTGTAAGGGCTTGTTTGAATTTGAGGATTCTAAAAATGCAGGGATGGTAAATAGACAAGAATAGGATAGGAATGCACGTGCAAAATAGAGAATTTAAAAACACAGTATTTCTGTCAATTTGGGTGTTTGGTTCACAAGAATTGGAAGATCACAGGATGCAAAGAAGCATGGTGAGATTAAGTCAAACCACAAGAAAATGTACGGTTATAATGCTATTATGCTGCTATCTCGTAGTCTTGTGCTTCATGAATAGGAATTTCAAAAGGAGGGCAAGTGGAAATTAAAATTCCTACGGTTTTTCTTTCAAGGAGACATTAAAGGAACAAATCCTACAGTTTTCCTTTGCTCCATTCCATTGAGCCAAATGCATGAATAGTAGTACCACAGGAAACTTTCCAATTTCTATGTTTTTCCTTCACTTTTCCTTTCAAGCACTGGCGATTCCAGTAGGCAGGCTTGAGCAAGGAAAAGCCTACACTCAAAAAATGTTTTTGTGCTACTTCTACTACTATGGACCAAGGCCACTACCCTACTAGCTCAACTCCCAGGCGCATCGACAAATGCACAGCTCGAGCGCGCAGAGATAAATAATTATGGCATTCAAGAGAGTCCATCACGGATAGCTAAGTTGCCTGCTACCTCACTGCTTGTCATATAGTAGGATAAAATAATCGTATTTCACATTACTACGTGTACTCAGTGGACAATATATATAACATGTAGAGTATAAAAGAGATGCAACAAGTGTACAACCTCTTTGGCGAAGCCATGTCGATCTTAGCATGATTGGGTTCGTCTGTGAGGATGCGCTGGCTGACTTGGCTGTCGGAGGAGGGGAAGAAGATTTTAGGCGTCTGGAGATAGAACCCGGGGTACTGCTCTGCTGTGATGGAGGGTTTTATTGTTGGAGCAGCTTCGGTGAGTTGTACGGCACCGACGCTGAAGCAGGACAAGAGAGACAACGTTAACCTGCATGGAATTCCAATAGCATCTCCAATAGATGACATAAAATACATAACCACAAAGTGCTAGATGTAAAATACATCAGCTGCTCATCTCTGAACTTAACTATCGAAACTGAATTTAACTGTGGAAACTGAATTTAATTGTGGAAACTAAACTTAACTATCAAAACTGAATTTTGCTATCGAAACTGAATGCACTAGTAGCAGAGAAGCAATAACAGCAGCAAGTGCGAGAGTCGGGGCAGCTGGTCATGTAGCAGTTCATCTTCAACCTCCACCCCCTGAGCCGCCAGCCACCACCGGCCAAACCGCCCCCCCCCCGGCCACCTGCGGCCGACGGTGCGCTGCCCCGCCCGCCCCGAAACCACTCCCCACCGCCGGTCCATCGCCGCCCTGGCCATCCCTCTAGGGCCCCCATGCCGAGCTTTTTCTCCGATGATCCCCACACCACCGCCCCCACCTAAACCTTAAGATAGATAGTGGGGTATCTCTCCAGTGAGCCCCCTCCCTGCTGCGGCTGGTTCTTCCTTAACTCCGGCGAGCCCCCCCTGAAAATCGACTGACCCAAAAGTCGGTTCAGTTGACTGAAGTGTAGCCAAATCGGAGCAGCATCGCAAGCAAGAGCAAGAGCGAGAGCAGCAGTGCGAGCAAGAGAAAATAGCAAGAGCAGACCAGGCAGGCGACCGAGAGCAGGAGCATAGCAGCAGCACGAGCAGAGCTAAAGTAGCAGCAGCTCCTACTGATGTGGACGTCGCCGCCGAGGGAGCGACGTCGTGGAGGAAGTGGCCGGCGACACCGCCGTGATTGGAGCCGCGCCATGTCGGCTCGGGACCGAGCATCGGCAGCACGGTGAGATCGAATGAAGAAGAAAATGCGGCGATTAGTGTACAACCTCTTTCGTGGCGCCGATTAGGCCTCAACTTCATCCGAGGAAACAATGATGATGATGCTCTTCCAGTGGTGCAGGTGAAGACGGTGGTGTGGGAATGGAGGTGGCGCAAAAGACGAGCGGAGCGTCGGGGCAGCTCCTTGGAGGTGTAGGACGGGGTGGCTGAACCGGCGAGACAACAAGATCGACGACGGATCCTCATCCGGTACCGTGGATGAGGGACGTCGAGGTGTTGCTATGGACGAGGTCGTCGGGGAAGAGGCTCCGGTTGGGTGCCGGACGGAGGAGGGTGTGGGGCTTCGCGGGATTTCGCGGCCTCGGTGTACGAATGGGTGGGCGGATGGTATGGAAGTGGGGAACCATGGCTTAGGTTCGCGCTTGACCGAAATGTGGGGTAAGTTATGAAAGTACCCCCACCGATTTGAACTAGGCGGTTCTTTCGGTTCAGGGGTATCACGGGCATTTCGCGTGTCGGGATTTCGCAGGAGGTGGGAGTTTTCGCGCGCGTTGTAATTTTGGCATAGCAAGGCGCGGGTTGAGATGGAGGGAGTCTTCGGTGCACAACGAGACAAAGATATATCTTAAATATTTCTGGGTAACAAGGCGCGGGTTGAAGAGGCGGGAGTTTCGCAGCACGATAGACAGAGATGCTAGCTTAAAATTTTGGCATAACAAGGGGTGGCTTGAAATTTCGGGATAACAAGCTTAACGTGTACCCAAAAAAAGACAATTCGCACCTCATCACTAGAGAGAGCCATGTCCCGTTTTACTATATTACTAGAAATGCATTCAAATACAACAAAAAAACTAAAAGAATCGGGACAACAAACATAACGTGTACAGTACCAAAACAATTTGCACTTCCCTCAACAATAAAAAAACAATGTGTGTTGTCTAGCATATGGACTAACTTTGAGTACATTTTCCCTGTTTGAATGGGATTGTACTCGGGTTAGTTATAAAACCATCTAAATATTATCTTCACAACACATGACATGAATATAGGAGAAGTAAATTCCTATATAAATACGAACTACATGTACATACGATCTCAAATTCAAATATATGTATCCATTTTATGTTGAATTCAAAGCATAGTACATGTATGCTCTAGCTAGATGTTCGGAATCTAAACCATGTATGATACTATGTACAATGTTTTTAACATGCACAACACACACACACAAACATCATTTAGACTAGTAAGGTTCACGTGCATTGCACGCATGAGATTTGGCAACCAAATTATGAATAAATACCACATTATAGCATGTAAGCTTTGAGTCATATATGCATGATGTAGATTCGTTTAATTCTTATAGTTCATTTCATTCAAAATCATCTAGTTTTATAAGAAAGCTAATCTATTTTAAGATTCATGGAATTGTGCATTGTAAAGCATAAAGTAAAAATAAATAATGGCAAATCATGTAGAAAAACATTTGGGCAATTCTAATACAGAAGATTCTAAAACAAAGAAGAAGTGCTTGTGTTTTGAGGTTAGTGAATTATGCTTAAGTTCAGCCATGGAGTCTTCTAGATTGTACATTTGGAAAAATCTGGTGGAATCTAGATGATATCCAATGGCCAGTAGTGCTCAAATTTTCCATCTCTGCATCATCGGATTGGCTTCATCCAACGACCATCTTTCAAAGTTAAAGTTATCCGCACACTATATAAGAAATATAAAATATAATATATACGGGTATAGATATAGATATGTGATGCGAAAGCCACCCATCATCTCCAATTAGAATAATATGTCCATGCACGGATGCAATGTGGCCAAACGATGTCTGCCATCGGTATCTCAAATTGAAATCAGTCTGCCCTTGTTCAATGTGTACACAGTACAACATGCTCATTTCCAAACCACACCGCGCATATCTCAGTTATATTCATGCATGCATCGGTTTCAAACATCATGATCTCTTATTCAAATATTTGAATTCAACTTTACATTTATTATGATCTCACCTAGTCTTTTACACCCACACAGTTGTCTTCTCTTTATAATTGTACCACAAACTTTCTCTCGTGCATGCATGCACACACACTACTAGTCGGCATTATCCATCGCACACATGCAATATTTTTCTTCAGGTCGGTCTCCCATGCATGCACACACACATATCGTACATTCTTTATCTCTCACGTGCATGCGCAACGATCGATGTTCCTCTACGTGTGTGTATATATAGCTAGGTCTTTCACAGTTTTCCACACAAACCGATCAATCTATATATCTAGTGAGGTCTCACCCTCTTTCCCACGTCCACATCGATCAATCTATACCTCTCTATATAGGATTACATAGCTAATACACCCACATTAATTATATATCCAACGTTCCCCTCTCGTCATCCATGCCTTCCGCTTCATCTCTCAGACGCACACATAGTGGCGAAGACAGGGGGCAGCAAGGGCCCTGCCCCCCCTAACATCACTATATATTGAGGCTAATATGAATGTGATCATTAGACAATTGCTGGTAAAATGGTTTAAGTTGATGAATTGGCCCTCCTCGTAAAGGATTAGCAATGCTTGGCCACCTAGCTCATTTATTTTTCATGGCTCCGCCACTATGTGCAATAGCGCACGTTCTCGCCCCCTCTCTTTAAATATCGATCTCGCACTTGTGCACTCCTTCATAGTCTCCTTCCACTTGGCCCCTCACACCATCTTCTAGCCTGCCACCGGATTTTGCCACATGTACAATCTAGGAGACTCCATGGTTGAACTTAAGCATAATGCACTGATAACCCACAAGTATAGGGGGTCTTTTGTAGCCTTTTTCGATAAATAAGAGTGTCGAACCCAACAAGGAGCTAAAGGTAGAATAAATATTCCCTCAAGTTCTATCGACCACTAATACAACTCTACGCACGCTTGACGTTTACTTTACCGGAAACAAGTATAAAACAATTTTGCAAGGATAAAACTATGAGTACTTTGCGAGAATAAAACTACGGATAAATTGCAAGGTAATAAAAGTGGAAAGCATTTGCCAATAAGAAATTCATTTGTCCCTATGCAATCGATAACAAGTACCGGTAATCATTCTTGTAATTTTATATGAGGGAGAGGCATGAGCTAACATACTTCCTCTACTTGGATCATATGCACTTATGATTGGAACTCTAGCAAGCATCCACAACTACTAAAGATCATTAAGGTCGTGAAAGCCAACCATAGCATTAAGTATCAAGTCCTCTTTACTCCCATACGCCATGGCCCACCTATCCACGTTTAAGTTTCTGTCACTCCAGCAACACTGACAATATGCCAACCATGAACATATTGCAACACCCTATAGTGGGGCCCCTCACGTTTGCGCGAGACGGAGGGCACCGTAGGACAGCACCATAAAGAAAATATGCAATCATACCAACCAGGATCACGATTAAACCACGGGACAAAACGGATCTACTCAAACATCATAGGATAACCATAGATCATTGGGAAATAATATATGGAGTTGAGCACCATGTTTAAGTAGAGATTACAGCGGGGAGAAGAGGTGTTACACCGCTACATAGAGGGGGAGAATTTGGTGTTGACGGTAGCAAGATTGTTGATGTAGATCATCGTCCCGATCGTTGCCCTGGTGGCACTCCGGCGCCACCAGAAGCAAGGGGGAGAGAGCCTCCCTCCTTCTTCTTCTTCTTCCTTGGCCTCCTCCCTAGGTGGGAGAAGGGTTTCCCCTCTGGTCCTTGGTCTCCATGGCATGGGAGGGGCGAGGGCCCCTCCGAGATTGGATCTCCCTCTCTGTTCTCTTCTGTTTCGCGTTCCCCAGATCTGGCCGAAAACCATTTCTTATATTCCTGGAGATCCGTAACTCCGATTGCGCTGAGATTTTAACACAATTTTTTCCGAATATAAGCTTCCTTGCGCCCGAAGTAGAGGTCCAACCGACGTACGAGGTGGGCACAAGCCACCACCACGCGCCAGGGGCCTCTGGCATGCCCTGGTGTATTGTGCCCTGTGTGGGCCTCCGTTTTTTGTGATTCCAACTCCCAAAAATCACAAATATTCCAAAATAATTCTCCGTAAAATTTCATTACATTTGGATTTCGTTTGATATGGATACTCTTCGATACAAAAAACATGCAGAAAACAGGAACTGGCACTTGGCACTGGATCAATAGGTGAGTCCAATAAATCATATAAAAAGTTGCCAAAAGTATGTAAAACTTGTCTAATATTGGCACGAAACAATCGAAAATTATGGATACGACGGAGACATATAAACATCCCCAAGCTTAATTCCTGCTCGTCCTCGAGCAAGTAAATGATAAAAAATATAATTTTTGATGTGGAATGCTACCTAGCATAAACTTGATCATATATCTAATCATGGCATGAATATTAAGACATAAGTGATTCAAAGCAATAGTTTATAATTTGACATAAAGATATCAATACTCGGGCATCCCAACAAACAATCATGTCTTTCAAAATATCAATGCTAAAGAAAGCTATCCCTACAAAATCATATAGTCTTATCATGCTCTATCTTCTTAACACAAAGTATTTATCATGCACAACCATGATGACAAGTCGAGCAATTGGTTCATACTTTTTAACGCGCTTCAGCTTTTTCAACTCTCATGCAATACATGAGCGCAAGCCATGGATATAGCACTACGGGTGGAATAGAGTATAATGATAGGGGTAAATATAGAGAAGACAAAAAAGTAGAAAGTCTCACATAGATGCGGCTAACCAACGGGCTATGGAGATGCCCATCAATTGATATCAACGTGAGGAGTAGGGATTGCCATGCAATGAATGCACTAAGAGTTATAAGTGTATGAAAGCTCAATATGAAAACTAAGTGGGCGTGCATCTAATCCTATAATGATAAATTCCCACTAGTATATGAAAGTAACAACATAGGAAACTCTCCATATGAAAAACATGGTGCTACTTTGAAGCACAAGTGTGGTAAAGGATACTAACAATGCCCCTTCTCCCTTTTTATTTACTTTTTCTTTTTTCTTTTTCTTTCTTTCTTTCTTTTTTCTATTTCTTTTTTCTTTTTTTCTTTTCATATATTTTTGATCTCATTGTCCGGAGTCTCATCTCGACTTGTGGGGGGAATCCTAGTCTCCATCATCCTTTCCTCACTGGGGCACTGCTCTAAAAATGAATATTGATGATCATCACACTTCTATTTACTTATAACTCAAAAGAAAATAAAAATTACAACTCGAGACCTATGACAAATTATGACTCGATATGAATGCCTCTGGCAATGATCTAGTGTAACTTGTATGAAAAATGATGAATGGTGGCTGAGCCACAACTATTATGTCAGCTATATGATCATGCAAAGCAATATGACAATGAATGTTCAAGTCATCAAACGGAAGCGGTGGAAGTTGCATGGCAATATATCTTGGAATGGCCATGGAAAAGCCATAATAGGTAGGTATGGTGGCTGTTTTTGAGGATGATATAATAAGGCTTATGTGACCTGCAAAGTTTGCACCACGTCTCGATGTGAGAAAGCGCAATGCATGGTACCGTAGAGGCTAGCAAATTGTAGAAAGGTAAGAGTGCGTATAATCCATGGACTCACATTAGTCATAAAGAACTCATATACTTATTGCAAAAGTTTATTAGCCCTCGAAGCAAAGTACTACTACGCATGCCCCTAGGGGGATAGATTGGTAGGAAAAGACCATCGCTCATCCCTGACCGCCACTCATAAGGAAGACAATCAATAATAAATCATGATCCAGCATCATAGCATAACGAGAGACCATGTGTGCATGCTTCGGGAATCACAAACCTTAACAGCAATATTCTTACTAAACACAACTATTTACTAGTACCTCCCACATATTCCATCTCTATATCGCAAAACTATTGCAAGGAATCAAGTATATCATATTCAGTGATCCATAAGCTTTATGTATGATTTTATGACTAACCATGCAACTGACCAATTCCTATTGACTCTCTAAATAGATATAAGTAAAGCAAGAGAGTTTAATTCTTTCTACAAAAGACCATGCTCTAGTAAATATAAGTGAAGCAAACGAGCATTCTTCAAATAACGGTTTTCTATGTGAAGAGAAACAGGCAATCCAAACTTCAAATGATATAAGTGAAGCACATGAAGCATTCTATAAAGCCATACTCAAAAGATATAAGTGAAGTGCAATGAGCATTCCATAAATCAACCATGGACTATCTCATACCAGCATGGTGCATAAAATAAAAATGAAAACTAAAAGCAAACGATGCTCCAAGATTTGCACATATCACATGAACGAAATGAAACTGAAAACATACCGATGCTTGTTGAAGAAAGATGGGATGCCTTCTGGGGCATCCCCAAGCTTAGATGCTTGAGTATCCTTGAATATTTACTTGGGGTTCCTTGGTCATCCCCGAGCTTGAGCTCTTGCCTCTCCTCCTTCTCCTGATATCGAGATCTCCTCGATCTTTCATCACTTCATCCACACAAAACTCAACAGAAAGTTCGGTAAGATCCATTAGTATAATAAAGCAAATCACTGCTCTAAGTACTGTTTCAAACCAATTCATATTTTTTGCATTGTAGCTACTGTAATTTAACTTTTTCATGGCTTATACCACCGATAAAAATTGATAGTTTCATCAAAACGAGCAAAACAGTGTATCAAAAACAGAATCTGTCTTAAACAGGACAGTCTGTAGTAATCTGAACATTAAACACACTTATGGTACTCCAAAAAATCTTAAAAACTTAGGAAAAATAATTTTTTTTATATAAAGACAGTGCAAAAAGATTTAGAACCATTTGACGTTCCAGTAAAAAATGTAAAATCACGCACTGCAGCCAAAGTTTCTATTTTGCACCGCACAAACCCACAGGCGATGTAAACATCCTAAAGGCAAATCTTGAAACATTATTTTTATAACACAATGGAATTGAACAAGGTGATAATTATTTTTTTTGAAAATTTCTGTACTTAAGATTCACAAAGTTTCCGTGAGCATGAACAAAGTTCAAGGACGTCCCCCACTTTCACAATGCCCGTCTATCTCACTTTCACTTTTCTTTTTGTGAAGTTTTAAGTTCCCCTCTATATTTTTTTGTTTTTAAACTATATAAAAGCACTCAACAGAAATAAATGACTCTCTAATACTTCCGGGTTGTCTCCCTGGCAGCGCTTTCTTTAAAGCCATTAAGCTAGGCATAAAGTGCTCAAGTAATGAATCCACCCGGATCCTAAGGTATATCAAAGCCAATTTGAATTAACAATGATTTGACATTTAGTAGTGAGCACAAAGCAACATATATCAAGCAATGACGAAGTCTAACTCTCTTCCTATGCATCGGCATGTCATACAAGAACAATTCATGCACATCAAGTAAAGGCCAATACATAGCATAAGCAGTTTCTTGCAATTTTATCGTGTTGGAAACATAAAGAGGTGGATATGTAGTTCCTCTCTCAAAATAATTGCAAGTAGGAGCAGCAACAACATGCATATTATATTCATCAAAATCATCATGTGCAACGGTAAATGCAATCCATCAATATAATCCTTAACAAGAGCAAACTTCTCCGATATAGTGTAGTTGGGAGAATTCAAAAAGATAATAGGACTATCATGTGTGGGTGCAATAGCAACAATTTCTTTCTTAATATAAGGAAGAATAGAAAGTGAGGGAGTCCTGGATTAGGGGGTCTCCGGACAGCCGGACTATATCCTTTGGCCGGACTGTTGGACTATGAAGGTACAAGATTGAAGACTTCGTCCCGTGTCCGGATGGGACTCTACTTGGCATGGAAGGCAAGATAGGCAATACGGATATGTATATATCCTCCTTTGTAACTGACCTTGTGTAACCCTAGCCCCCTCCGATGTCTATATAAACCAGAGGGTTTTAGTCCGTAGGACAATAGACAATCATACCATAGGATAGCTTCTAGGGTTTAGCCTCTTTGATCTCGTGGTAGATCAACTCTTCTAATACTCATATCATCAAGAACAATCAAGCAGGACGTAGGGTATTACCTCCCTCAAGAGGGCCCGAACCTGGGTAAACATCATGTCCCCTGCCTCCTGTTACCATCCGCCTTAGACGCATAGTTCAGGACCCCTTACCCGAGATCCGCCGGTTTTGACACCGACATTGGTGCTTTCATTGAGAGTTCCACTGTGTCGTCACTATAAGTCTTGATGGCTCCTTCGATCATCGCTAGCGATGCAGTCCAGGGTGAGGCTTTGCTCCCAGGACAGATCTTTGTATTCGGCGGCTTCGCACTGTGGGCCAATTCGCTTGGCCATCTGGAGCAGATCGAAAGCTACGCCCCTGGCCATCAGTTCAGATTTGGAAACTTGAACTACACGGCCGACATCCTCGAAGATTTGATCTTCGACGGATTCGAGCCCATGTCGGATGCGCCGCACAGTCGCGGTGAGCAAGACGTATCTCTGCCGTCGGACAGTGTTCGGGAGATCGCATCCACAGCTACTCCGCCCTTTAATCCGGAGCAAATCGCGCCGTCCGAGAGCAGAGGGATAGACCCCGCCATAGAGGTCGCATTCCCAATGGCGATAGAGCTAGATACTGACTTCAGCCCTTACAAGAGCCGTGTCGCTGAACCACTGGATTCATCTCCGGCCATGGACTCCGAGCCGCCTACATCCGTGCCTGTCGAATCTGATGGGGCGCCGATCATGGAGTTCACCTTCGCGGATATCTTTCAGCACTCACCTTTTGGAGATGTGCTAAATTCATTAAGGTCTCTCTCCCTGCCAGGAGAACCTTGGCCGAACTATGTCCGGCTAGAATGGGATGATGACGATGAAGAAATTCGCTGCCCACCCACCACCCACTTAGTAGCCATTGTCACGACTTAACCGGCATGCTCGACTTCGACTCCGAAGACATCGACGATATGGACGACGGTGTAGGGGACGAACAGGAACCACCGCCCACAGGGCACTGGACCGCTACTTCATCACATGACGTATACATGGTGGATGCACCCAGAGAGGGCAATGGCGAAGAGACAGCGGAGGATGCACCCTCCAAGCAACCCAAGCACCGACGTCAGCGGTGCCACTCTAAGTCCCGCCATAGCAAAAAACATCGATAACAGCGCAAGAGGAAATAATAGTCCACGTGACTCCGGAAGAAACGACAACTGCACCACCCCGGTGGCAGAACACGATCAAGATGCAAACTGCAAACATAGTACGGATCTGACATCCGAACATGATGACACTAAAGATAAGCCTCATCAATCCCCGTCTACGGAAGAAAACAGTCCGGACGAAGATGCACGCATCATCCCGGAAACACACTTGGAGCAAGAGAACCTCCGCAGAAGGCTTATTGCCACAGCGAGGAGCCTGAAGAAACAGAAGCAAAGGCTCAAGGTCGCACAAGATACGCTCAACAACAAGTGGAACAAAGTAACAAAGTATGGTGGAAGTTACCATAAAAATAGCTATCCAAAGCGCAAGCTATTACCGGAATTCGACGATGAGGCCTTAGAGCCCATACAGCCGAGAAGTGATACGGCCAACCGGCCGGATCCACCACCTTGTGAGCGCGATAGAGCGGCTAACAAGGTCGCGCACAAGTCAACACACGATCTACGTGAGATCTTGCGCCAAAAATCCAGCGCCACCAGATCCATCTATGGATCTAGGAAGCGCGCTACAATATACAACCAACACCGAATACTACAACCGTCCGAACACCATGGCGCATCCTAATACAGGGGTGCCGCACACCCCTTATGTTTCACTAATGAGGTGCTGGATCACGAATTCCCAGAGGGATTCAAACCGGTGAACATAGAGGCGTACGACGGAACCACAGACCCTGGAGTCTGGATAGAGGACTTCATCCTCCACATTCATCTCACTCGTGGAGATGATCTCCATGCCATTAAATACTTTCCACTCAAGCTTAAAGGGCCAGCTCGGCACTGGCTGAAAAGCCTCCCCGAAAACTCAATTGGAAGTTGGGAGGAGCTCGAGGACGCTTTTCGGGCCAATTTTCAAGGGACTTATGTCCGACCTCCGGATGCAGACGATTTAAGTCATATAATCCAATAGTCCGGAGAGTCCGCCCGAAAGCTTTGGAACAGGTTCCTCACCAAGAAGAACCAAATTGTTGACTGTCCGGATGCCGAAGCCTTAGCAGCTTTTAAACACAGCGTCCAAGACGAATGGCTCGCCAGACACCTCGGTCAAGAAAAACCGAGAACAATGGCAGCCCTAAGAAGCCTCATGACCCGCTTTTGTGTGGGCGAGGACAGCTGGTTGGCCTGTAGTAGCACCAGCGACCCAAGCACATCCGATGTCAGGGGTGGCAATGGTAAACCACGAGGCAACAAAAACAAGCATCGAAATAAATAAGGTAGCCCAGATAACACGGTGGTAAACACCGGATTCAGGGGCCCCCGACCAGGTCAGCAGAAAAATCCTTTCAAAGGCAGCAGAGAAGGACAATCTGGCCTAAACAAAATTCTTGACAAACTCTGTCAGATTCACGGCACCCCAGACAAACCTACAAATCATACCCACAGAGAATGTTGGCTCTTCAAGCAGGCCGGTAAGCTAAACACCGAACACAAAGGGGAAGAGAAACCAAGCAAAGACGAGGATGAACCTCGCCAGCAAAACGCCGGAGGATAGAAAAAGTTCCCACCAGAGGTTAAAACAGTAAACATGATCCATGTGACAAAGAGGAGAAGCAATCATGCACTCCGATGCACACGCGCCATAGAGCCCGTCACCCTAGGTTCAACCCCTGGTTGGCCTACCTGATCACTTTTGATCGTAGGGATCAAGATACAAATATCTGGTGCGAAGGACTGACGGCCTTGGTATTAGACCCAATCATTAATGGGCACCAGTTCACATGAGTTCTCATGGACGGCAGCGGTGATCTAAATCTGATATATCAGGACACAGTCCGCAAAATGGGGATAGACCCGACACAAATAAGCCACAGTAATACTACCTTCAAGGGAGTAATACCAGGCCAAGAGGCCCATTGTACGGGCTCTCTACTACTAGAGGTGGTATTTGGTTCTCCCGATAACTTTCGAAGCGAAACATTAACTTTTCACATCGCTCCATTCTGAAGTGATTATCGAGCACTACTCGTAAGGGCGGCTTTCGCTCGTTTTGACGCAATACCGCATTATGCTTTTCTCAAGCTCAAAATTCCTAGTCCATGTGGTATCATCACAGTCAGCGGAAATTCCGAACATTTTTTACGCACGGAAGAGGACGCGGCGGCTCTAACAGCCGCAAACTAGACGACCTCACCAACCAGAAAAATGGCAGGTTGTCAAGACCACGGACATGGTCAAACGAGTCCGGCATTCCATCATATATGCATGAGATTGGTTTTCAAACCCTCATAAACGATACCAGGGGGGTCCTGCGTATAACCAGGGCCAGCCCGGCTCAATTTGGCTTCTCTTGAATTTTGATAGTTCATTGATAATAACTAATTCTTCTTTTTGGCACGGCAACTTTCACTTAAGTTCTTTCCTTTTGCAGATGACAATTGTGCTACACCCGTCCAGGACACGGCACAATGGAGGCACATGCGCAGACGTGCATCAGGGACCCGCCCAAAGGTTTCTTTTTAGATTAAGACCCTGCGTAAACCTTTTTTTACTGTCTCTTGTTGCTCACATCCTCCGGATACTCCACACAACCGAGAAGGACGCTAGCGTTATTGGCATGTGGCCACGGCAAAATTTTGCACGTACTTGGACACATGGGGTTTCTTATTAAGGGCATTGTTTAGCCTGGTATATGTTATAAAGACCAAACACCTTAGGGAGTGTCCGGCGTCGCAAGTTTGGCCCTATATGCATCAGCTCCGAATCATGTCTTTGGTCAAATGTTGGGTTTTCCCGGCTCCCACGTTTTGGTACCTTACATTTCGTTATATCGGCTAAGGTAGCATTGGGAGAACTACTGCGATTGTGCCCTGGTTCATCTGGATGAGCACCTCAGTAGAGAAAGCCGAAAACTGACTGTCATGATATAGCGAGGGACTGGTCAACCACTCGATGACTCATCGGAATCTTCGGGATTCCTCCGCATTAATGAAGGGCTGTTTCCCGGTCATGTACGTAGGCGCCCCGTATTCGGACGAGCGCAGAAGTACCAGGGGCTATATAGTAGCCCCACTGTCAAACTCCTATGGCTAAGTGAAAGTGTTAAAGCAATATAGTCTGATTGCCTCGTTCGCTGCGCTATCACCTCCTTAACGGACCAAGACGTTGGATCAAGTGTGGATATGCATCTTTTGCAAACACCCCAGCATTATATGCGTGGGGGAGGAAGCCGACGACTGCAAACTTTCAGGTTATACACATATATGCATAAACGGCCGCACAGTAGGCACCATAGTACTTTCGGGAAAAAGTATAAATATAGCCTTGATAATTCAATAAAACATTGTTTTTACAATGGGAATACATGTCACTTGAACATAACATTCTTCGAGCACTGAGCCTCTATCGAACGAGCGCCTTCAAGAACTTCTTCAAAGTAGTACTCGGCAGCCACTTGGCCAACGGCCGAACCCTGTGTCGCAACAGTGGTGGCCTCCATCTCCGCCCAGTATGTCTTGACATGGGCAAAAGCCATCCGTGCACCCTCTATGCATGCCGATCTCTTTACAGCATCGACGCATGGCACAACACCAAGGAATTGTTGCACTAAGCCAAAATAGCTATTCGGCATTGGCCCTCCTGGCCATAGTTGATCCACAACGGACCTCATGGCAAGTCCGGACAACCTATGGAGCTCGGCCCACTCGGCCAATCGCTCATTCAGCAGTAGCGGACGGACTGGAGCATGGAACTGTGACCAAAACAACTTCTCCACTTCGGGACCTTTCTGATCCTTGAAGTACTCGGCCGCATCAGCAGCACTCGCAGCCAAATCCATGTACGCGTCCGCAGAACTCCATAGTCGGTCCAGAGGAGCATACTTTGGATCTCCAAACTTAGTCCGCAACAAGAAGGGCTTCCCAGACATGATATCTGCAGCTTGATTCAGCTCCTCCTTCGTCGCTCTAATTTTGGAGCGGGCTTCCTTGGCAGCCACCCGGGCCTTCTCTAGGTCCGTCGCCTTCGCTCGGTTTTCTTCTTCAAGAAGATGGTAACGGTCAACGACATCTTTTAACTCTACAGCCATCTTGGCTATTTTTTTCCTTGCTCTCGCAATGCGCGTCCTGTTCGGCCCTTAACTCTTCGACTGCCTTTAAAGCGGCCGCATTGCTACTCCTTGCTTGCTCCTTGGATCGGGAAAGCTCCGCCCGAAGGGTCTCCACGGTGGCAGTTCCATCTACAGTCACAACATATTAAAGATACTAGCATCATGCTACTCTTATTATGTGACGATCACCAGAAAAAACCACTCACCCTGTGCCTCGTCAAGCCGCTTGTTAACAAGCACGATGTCGGCATCTGCTGCATCAAGTTCCCGCTTTAGCTTGGCAAACCCATCAGTCCGGCTAGCCACCGGAGCTTCAGCCACCTGCACATAAAGGCGGTCTGGTTATTACCTGGGACTATGATCCTTTGATTGCCACCGTTTTTGATGACAACCAGAGTCTCAGGGGCTACCATCTGCATAGGGCATATCTAAAGTATGTGGTACTGTTAAAAACATACATTATTTGACGTACCTCGAAGCCTTTCAGCAGACTCATAAAGGCTTCATGCAAACCGCTTTCAGCGGATGAAATCCTTTCAATTACTGTACCCATTAGCGTACGATGCACTTCCGAGATGGCAGCTTGCCCCAGAAGATCCTTCAGCGTGTCCGACCGCACACTGTATGGACCCTTGCTGTCGCTCTCCTTAGGAGCCGGGTACTGGGGACTCTGGGTAGCCAAAGGGTTATCCTCTGGCCCTAGTGGATCCGGAGATACCATTCGCAACGACACTTCAAGGTCGCCCGCTTCTTGAGACGGGGTGTCTGGGGGAGGCGTTTCGCTCTCCATCATCTCCGGAAGAAGATGCCCCGAAGATGAACTCTGTCGAGAAGGGCTGTGATCCGGACTACAATTTATAAGCATCAGTTATTGTCTTCAGAAGTAAGGTAGGATGTTTTCACTATTAAGTACTTTTCGATTACTTACAGCTCGGTAGAGGGCTGATCCCCGCGCGAACATTGTGCGGCAAGAATACCCTCCGAGGCAGGACCCTCTGATGAAGATTTCTTCTCCCGTTTGGAAACCTCAGTTTCCGGATCTTCATAGGTAGTCCTCTTCCTTCCCCGGGGAGAGAGGATGTCAGATTCTTCCCTCTGATTGTCCTCCCTCGTGGAGGTGCTCATTCCCCCGGTTGGAATAAGTAGCGAGTGAGGCCTACTTTCGCCCTCTTTATTCCCCCCATCATCTTCCTTTGAGGACACTGGATAAGGCGTTGTCTCGAGCATCTTGTCCAGTACCGGATTGTCCAAGCCCTCAGGAAGGGGGGGGGGCAAACACCGAATCATCATCGCCTTTGTTATCCAGTCCTGGTCAAAAGGCGACACTTTAGAATGATACCATGATAAATAAAAGGACAGCAGGTTTGGCATGGGATTACTTACTTGGGCAGCGGGGCGGTTGCAGCTCAGACCCACATCCTCGGTGGTGTCTGGTCACTCTATTTGGGGTCCGAAGAACGATCTGTACATACATTCGTGCGTCATGCCGAGGAAATGTTGAATAGCACGCGGTCCTTCCGGGTTGAATTCCCACATGCAGAGGGGCCAGCGTCTGCAAGGTTGGGCTCGACGAACCAGCATAACTTGCATTACCATAACCAGACAGAAATCTCCCTCGAAGAGATCTCGAATACGGCTCTGCAGTATTGGCACGTCCTTGGCTGGACCCCGGCTCAGCCCCTTGCTGATCCATGACATCAGTTGTGGTGGGGGCCTGAGCGAAAGGTGGGGGCAGCTGCCCACTTGGCACTTCTGGGAGCTGTGACATAAAACCACTCCCGCTGCGACAATCCGGACACCTCTGGAAAGGAACCCTCTAGCCATGGAGCGTCAACAATTTTGCTTATCAAAGCACCTCCGCACGCTGCATGCTGCCCCTTGACCATCTTTGGCTTCACATCGAAGGTCTTGAGCCACAGGCCGAAGTGAGGGGTAATGCGGAGGAAGGCCTCACATACGACAATAAATGACGTGATGTGAAGAAGGGAATCTGGGGCCAGATCATGAAAATCCAGCCTGTAATAGAACATAAGACCCCTAACAAAGGGATCCAGAGCAAGGCCTAGTCCTCGGAGGAAGTGGGAGATGAACACAATGCTCTCATTGGGTTCGGGAGTAGGGACGACCTGCCCTCGGGCGGGCAGCCTATGCGAAATTTCGGCGTCAGATATCTGGCCTCTCTCAACTTCTTGATGTCCTCCTCTATGATGGAGGAAGGCATCCACCAACCTTGAAGGTTGGATCCGGACATAGTTGAAGGTCTGAAGCACCTGACCTGAGCTTTGGGTGTTAGAACTCGAGGCGGGGGAGGGGAAAAAGAAAAAGCCTTGTCCCCTTTATAAAGAGGGTGAATATCAGGCCTCCTCCTCGTGGCCGTTTGAGACTTACCTAAGATCTAGGAGTCATACCAACAGGCATGGTTGGGTTACCCATGTTTGTATTCATGAGAATCCCGTGATAAGGGGAACACGATCTCTGCTTTGACAAGACGTGTCAAGGAAACCGGCTCGCGTTATGTGCGGAGCTGGTTAAGAAAAACGGTTCTAATAATGACCGGGCCATGGCGTGATGTCATGCTGTCAAAATGTGTCAGCAGATTAGATTTGTGGAAATATTATTCTCTCTATGGTGGTATGTGGAACTTATTTTGCAGGGTCGGACACTATCCTTGTATTCAAAGTCTTCCATGGTGTATTCGGAGGAGGAACCCGCCTTGCAATGCCGAAGACAACACTGCGCGTCGGACTCATCGTCATTGAAGCCTGGTTCAGTGGCTACTGAGGGAGTCCTGGATTAGGGGGTCTCCGGACAGCCGGACTATATCCTTTTGGCCGGACTGTTGGACTATGAAGGTACAAGATTGAAGACTTCGTCCCGTGTCCGGATGGGACTCTACTTAGCGTGGAAGGCAAGCTAGGCAATACAGATATGTATATCTCCTCCTTTGTAACTGACCTTGTGAAACCCTAGCCCCCTCCAGTGTCTATATAAACCGAAGGGTTTTAGTCCATAGGACAATAGACAATCATACCATAGGCTAGCTTCTAGGGTTTAGCCTCTTTGATCTCGTGGTAGATCAACTCTTGTAATACTCATATCATCAAGAACAATCAAGTAGGACGTAGTGTATTACCTCCCTCAAGAGGTCCCGAACCTGGGTAAACATCGTGTCCCCTGCCTCCTATTACCATCCGCCTTAGAGGCACAGTTCGGGACCCCCTGCCCGAGATCCGCCGGTTTTGACACCGACAGCAAGTTCATCTCCATAAGCATCATTTAAATTGGCATCATGGCCACAAGCATAGCAAGCATCATCAAAAAAGGGATATTTCAAATGAATCAACGGGGTCATAGGAATTATCATGGCATTCATCCTTCAGTAAGAACGAAGGTAAATTAAACAATGTATGAGTTGAAGAGTTACTCTCATTAGAAGGAGGGCATGAGTGATCAATCCGGTCTTCCTTCGCTTGTTCTTCGCTCTCCTCATCATCTTTTTCATCCAATGAGCTCAAAGTTTCATCAATTCCTTCTTCCATAGACTCCTGCAAATTGTTAATCTCTTCTTGCACAGCGGAGACTTTCTCAATAAATGCATCAATATCGGAATTTTATTTATAATTATCATAGCAATATTTAAGGATATCAAAATTTTCAGGTCTATAAATTGAATCATCGAAATGTTGAAACTTTTCAAACAAAGATTCAATTTCATGAGCACCCTTAAAAGCAACAAATTCTTCTATTCGCTCCTCATAGTAATCATATATACCTCTAGCATAAGAAGCCAAGGTTTTATTATTATTAAATTCACATGAAAAGGGAAGATGTGGGGCATTCATCCTAGAGCAACAAGTATAATCATATCTCTGGCATAAATCCCAAGCATACCAATGCAACATATGAATTTGATCCCATAAAAGTTTTCCCTTTTGAGTCAAGCAATAATCCCTAAAGTATTCATGTTGATCCAACGTTACTCCCAGTATCTAGTTGAATGGGGTTTTCTTAGGATTATCAAAGTAGTGCATAATATCTCTCACATAACGAGTGTCGAGGGTTTTAGGAGTTTCCCCATCTCCATGAGTTGCAAGTACAACTAATTTATTTGGTGTTTCGTGTTCCATATCCATAACTAAAGATAGAGAACAACTTAGAACAGAAAATAAAAACTACTTAGTGATAAAGCAAACAAGAACACATGAGAATATTCACCCCACGCTCTTGCTCCCCGGCAATGGCGCCATAAAAAAGGTCTTGATAACCCACAAGTATAGGGGATCGTTTGTAGCCTTTTTCGATAAATAAGAGTGTCGAACCCAACGAGGAGCTAAAGGTAGAACAAATATTCCCTCAAGTTCTATCGACCACCGATACAACTCAACGCACGCTTGACGTTTACTTTACTGGAAACAAGTATGAAACAATTTTGCAAGGATAAAACTATGAGTACTTTGCGAGAATAAAACAACGGATAAATTTCAAGGTAATAAAAGTGGAAAGCTTTTGCCAATAAGAAATTCATTTGTCCCGAGGCAATTGATAACAAGTACCGGTAATCATTCTTGTAATTTTATATGAGGGAGAGGCATGAGCTAACATACTTCCTCTACTTGGATCATATGCACTTATGATTGGAAGTCTAGCAAGCATCTGCAACTACTAAAGATCATTAAAGTCGTGAAACCCAACCATAGCATTAAGTATCAAGTCCTCATTACTCCCATACGCCATAGCCCACCTATCCGCGTTTAAGTTTCTGTCACTCTCGCAACACTAACAATAAGCAAACCATGAACATATTGCAACACCCTGTAGCGGGGCCCCCTCACGTTTGCGCGAAATGGAGGGCACCGTAGATAGCACCATAAATAAAATATACAATCATACCAACCAAGATCACGATTAACCCACAGGACAAAACGGATCTACTCAAACATCATAGGATAACCATAGATCATTGGAAAATAATATATGGAGTTGAGCACCATATTTAAGTAGAGATTAGAGTGGAGAGAAGAGGCGTTACACCGCTGCATAGAGGGGGAGAAAGTTGGTGTTGACGGTAGCATGATTGTTGATGTAGATCGACGTCCCGATCGTTACCCCGGTGGCACTCCGGCGCCACCAGAACCGAGGGGGGAGAGCCCCCCTCCTTCTTCTTCTTCCTTGGCCTCCTCCCTAGGTGGGAGAAGGGTTTCCCCTCTGGTCCTTGGTCTCCATGGCATGGGAGGGGTGAGAGCCCCTCCGAGATTGGATCTCCCTCTCTGTTCTCTTCTGTTTCGCGTTCCCTAGATCTGGCCGAAAACCGTTTCTTATATTCCTGAAGATCCATAACTCCAATTGCGCTGAGATTTTAACACGATTTTTTCCAGATATAAGCTTCCTTGCGCCCGAAGTAGAGGTCCAACCGACATACGAGGTGGGCACAACCCACCACCGTGCGCCAGGGGCCTCTGGCGCACCCTGGTGTATTGTGCCCTGTGTGGGCCTCTATTTGCGGTGATTCCAACTCCCAAAAATCACAAATATTCAAAAATAATTCTCCGTAAAATTTCATTGCAGTTGTACTTCGTTTGATATAGATACTCTGCGATACAAAAAACAAGAAAACAGGAACCGACACTTAGCACTGGATCAATAGGTTAGTCCAATAAATCGTATAAAAAGTTGCCAAAAGTATGTAAACTTGTATAATATTGGAATGAAACAATCAAAAATTATAGATACGACGGAGACGTATCATGCACAAACCTTAAAACATAAGTGCTTCTCCTTTGTTCCAGAATCTTCCGTGTCATAACTGCCCAAACTTTTTTGTAGTTGAATTGCCATTATTTGTTTTTTACTTTATGCTTTACAGCGCACAATTCCATGAATCATAATATAGATTAAGGGCTTCTTTGATTCAAAGGATTCTCAAAGGAATTTTGAGGATTCTGATCCTTAGGAATTTTTCCTATCTTGGTTGTTTGATTCGAAGGATAGTAAACCATAGGAATTTTTTCATAGGTTTCATTTGCACTAGATTTCATAGGAAACATCCCATCCACTCAAACCTGTTTGAAAGAATCCTGTGTTTTTATGCACAATCAAACACTCGTACAATCCTATAGGATTCAAGACGACATTCCATTCTAATCCCATGTTTTTCCTATTCTCGTGTTTTGGAAATCCTATGAATCAAAGAGGCCCTAGCTTTTTTATAAAAACTAATTGATTTTGAATGACTTGAACTATAAGAATTGAACGAACGTCTACATCAGGCATATATGACTCAAAGCTTACATGCTATAGTGTGGTATTTATTCATAATTTGGTTGCCAAATCTGATGCGTGCAATGCACGTGTACCTTACTAGTAGTTCGAGTATGTGCAAAACATGTAAATTATAATTCCAAAGGCACGCTATACAGTGTCTCTCTTATAGTTCATGAAGCCACGTGGCACATGTGGAGGCGTTGTCGCGACCTCATTATGTGGATTGATCACAGAGACGTGCTGCTGGTTCCAGAAGAATGTACTCGTCCTCTCTGAGGCACGCTGGCGATACATGCATGAAGTGAAGATGTGCACGCATGCCACGCACGCACTCATTCCCTCGCACGCACAAGCGGGTACACGGAGGGACGCATTTTTTGACGAAGATCCACCCCATGTGATACTTTGATGCGTGTAAAGTCCATCACTTCATTGATGGTCAATTAATACAACGCATGCAAATTGAGTGGACGTAGGAAGGAAGAAAGACATTACTACTCCACTGCGTTCATGCGAGTAGTTAAATCATGGGTTGCTACTTCCATTGGTCTCCTTCATATTTTGTGCCAATTTTTGACCATATTTTTAAGTAACATAATATTTATGCATGTCACAAAAAGTGCACCAAAAAAGGGGGCCAATAAACTAGGACGCAGGCAGCATGATCAATTTTTGCCAGGGCTACTGTTGGTGGCCTTTGTATTTAAATATGGACGGAGTGGAGTAGTACTATCTTTATCTTAGCCTCATAGGGCTCTCCCAATGCCTAGGCTCGCCTCGCCCACCGGATCCCGCCATGGATAATCCCTTAGATCCTAGTGAGGGAGTCCTGGATCAGGGGGTCCTCGGACAGCCGGACTATATACTTTGGTCGGACTGTTGGACTATGAAGATACAAGATTGAAGACTTCGTCCCGTGTCCGGGTGGGACTCTCCTTTGCGTGGAAGGCAAGCTTGGCAATTAGGATATGTAGATCTCCTCCCTTGTAACCGACTATGTGTAACCCTAGCCCCCTCCGGTGTCTATATAAACCAGAGGGTTTAGTCCGTAGGACAACAACAATCATAATCATAAGCTAGCTTCTAGGGTTTAGCCTCTACGATCTCATGGTAGATCAACTCTTGTAATACTCATATCATCAAGATCAATCAAGCATGAAGTAGGGTATTACCTCCATCGAGAGGGCCCGAACCTGGGTAAACATTGTGTTGCCCGACTCCTGTTACCATCCGCCTTAGATGCACAGTTCGGGACCCCCTACCCGAGATCTAACGGTTTTGACACCGACATTGGTGCTTTCATTGAGAGTTCCAATGTGTCATCACCATAAGGCTTGATGGCTCCTTCGATCATTGGCAACGATGCGATCCAGGGTGAGGTTTTTCTCCCTGGACAGATCTTCGTATTCGGTGGCTTCGTACTGCGGGCCAACTCGCTTGGCCATCTGGAGCAGATCAAGAGCTACGCCCCTGGCCATCACGTCAAATTTGGAAACTTAAACTATAGTGTCGACATCTACGGAGACTTGATCTTCGATGGATTTGAGCCCATATCAGGTGCGCCGCATAGTCACGACGAGCATGGCTTAACTCTGCAGCCGGACGGTGTTCGGGAGATCACACCTGTGGCAACTCCGGCCCTCAATCCGGAGTAGATCGTGCCATCTGAGGACGGGTGGATAGACCCCGCCATGGAGGCGGCACACTCAGCGGCAATAGAGCCGAATACTGACTTCACCCCCTATGAGACCTGTGTTGCCAGACCCTTGGATTCATCCCCGGCCACAGGCTCTGAACCGCCCGCGTCTGTGCCCATCGAATATGATTGGGCACCGATCATGGAGTTCACCTCCGCGGATATCTTTCAGCACTCGCCCTTGGGTGACTTGCTAAATTCATTGAAATATCTCTCCTTGTGCCGAACTATGTCCGACTTGAGTGGGAAGCGGACGATGAAGAAATTCATTCCCAACCCACCACCCACTTAATAGCCACTATCGACGACTTAACCGACATGCTTGATTTCGGCTCCGAAGACATCGACAATATGGATGACAATGTAGGAAAAGAACTGGAACCACCGCCCACAGGGCGCTGGACTGCCACCTCATCATATGATATATACATGGTGGACACCCCCAAAGAAAGCGATGGCAATAACGCTACACAGGATAATCCCCCCGAGAAGCAATCTAAGCACCGGCATCAACGGCGCCGCTCTAAGCCCCGCCATAGCAAAAACGGCGATACCGGCACAAGAGACAATAACGTTGCGGATAGCGCCGAAGACGAAGACCATCCCCTCTAGCCAGGCCTCGAGCGGGAGGATGGGCAAGCCATCCCTAAGGAATAGGCAGAAGACGGAGAATCAGAGGATGACAATTACATGCCTCTCTCCGAAGGCGAGGTGAGCCTCGGCGACGAAGAATTAATCGTGCCTGAGGATCCCGCCGAACAGGAGCGCTTCAAGCGCCGGCTTATGGCCACAGCAAAAAGCCTGAAGAAAAAGCAACATCAGCTTCAAGCTGACCAAGATCTGCTAGCAGATAGATGGACTGAGGTCCTGGCGGCCGAGGAATACGAACTCGAGCGCCCAACCAAAAGTTACCCAAAACACAGGTTGCTACCCCAACTCGAGGAGGAAGCATTAAAACCTACGCTCCCAGCGTATGATGCGGCTGACCGACCACCTCGTGGCCGAGACAAAGAGGCATATCAGGTCGAAGTCCATCCCGCACCCCGTCGCCATTTAAACAAAAATACTAAGGCCCGGGATAGCACGCAGGACCTGCGAGCAGTATTGGAAAACAAATCAGGACATAAAAGATCGATCTACGCATCACAGGGGCGTGCCCCAACGCATGACGATGACCGTCGCGCCGGATATACTAAAAGAAAATCCGACCGGGCCGAATACAGCAGACAAGACTCGTATGAACTGCGTCGTGATATTGCCCGGCACAAAGGCGCCGCACACCCCCTATTCTTCACTGATGAAGTAATGAATCATGAATTCCCAGAAGGGTTTAATCCTGTGAACTTTGAATCATACAACGGCACAATAGACCCCGCGGTATGGATAGAGGATTTCTTCCTCCACATTCACATGGCCCGCGGGGATGATCTACACGCCATCAAGTATCTCCCGCTAAAACTCAAGGGGCTGGCTCGGCATTGGCTGAATAGCTTGCCGGCAAACTCCATCGGAAGTTGAGAGAACCTGGCAGACGCATTACTGGACAACTTCCAGGACACTTATGTGCGACCACTGGATGCTGATGATTTAAGTCAAATAACACGGCAGCCCGGAGAGTCAGCCAGGAAATTATGGACTCGGTTCCTAATTAAAAAGAACCAAATTGTCGACTATCCGGATGCCGAAGCCCTAGCGGCCTTTAAACATAACATCCGTGACGAGTGGCTCGCCCGACATCTCGGCCAAGAGAAGCCAAAATCCATGGCAGCCCTCACGACACTCATGACCCGCTTTTGCGCGGGCGAAGACAGCTGGTTGGCCCGTGGCAACAACACAGCAAGCAACCCTGGCACATCAGAAGCCAGAGATAGCAATGACAAACCCCGACGCAACAAACACAAGCGCCACAAAAATGGTGGAAACGCCAAAGATACGGCAGTCAATGTTGGATTTAGGGGCTCTAAGTCCAGTCAGCGGAATGGGCCACTCACAAATGACAATCCGGGTCCGTCCAATCTGGACCGCATACCCGACCGCCCATGCCAAATTCATGGCACCCCAGGAACACCAGGCAATCATAATAACAGAGAATGCTGGGTCTTCAAACAAGCCGGCAGATCAGGTGCCAAAAACAAAGATAAGGGGTCCCAAAGCAACAATGGCTACGAGGAGCCCAGCTCACCGAGTACAGGAGGGAAAAATAAATTTCCCCCGCAAATCCAAATGGTGAACGTGGTAAACGGCACCCACACTCCCAACCCGGACCGAATGCACACCCTCAGGGATGTCGACTTAACGGAACCAGTCATCCCACAATATAAACTGGGGCCGATCACCTTCAACCGCACGGATCGTCCGATTAACACCACTCAGGGCAATCCAGCCGCACTAGTCCTCGACCCAATAACTGACGGGTTCCACCTCACACGAGTCCTTATGGACGGAGGTGGCAGTATAAACCTGCTTTACCAGGACACAGTGCGCAAGATGGGCATCGATCATTCGGTGATCAAGCCCACTACAACCACCTTCAGAGGTATTATACCAGGTGTGGAGCCCAGCTATACAGGCTCCATCGCCCTGGAGGTAGTCTTCGGATCACCAGACAATTACCGTGCCGAAGAGTTAATCTTTGATATTGTCCCCTTTCGTAGTGATTATCAGGCACTGCTCGGACAAAGCGCGTTCGCTCGATTCAATGCGGTGCCACATTATGCCTACTGTAAGCTCAAGATGCCCGGTCCGCGTGGCGTCATCACGGTTAATGGCAAGGCCGAACTTTCCCTTGGCACCGAGGAGTATACCGCTACTTTAACAGCAGGAGCTACAAGTGGCACCTTCCAACCGAACCTCGAGTCGACGGCCCGATTATCGGACACCGCCAAAGGATCGGACTTCGGACTACTTCACGGCAGGATAGCCCGACTCGTCCAGAGCGCAATTAAAAACTCCGGCGAAGGCCAGGACAGGCCACATACCGCGGTTCAACCCCTCCACGGCACACAAGCATTTCTTACATTTTGTTTGCAGGTTCAACTTTGCACAGACCAGGACTGGTGATATGGAGGCAGCTCGAACGCACAAGGGAATCCTTATATATTCCCCATGATGACCATCCGACTATACTTCGGATTCGCACACAGCTTCTTCCCCCTGCTCTAAGCAGGTTCCACAGTCATATTTCTTTTCCATCACATTACATGTACTCACACGCATCGACGTACTACTCAAATACAACATGTGGATTTATATAACACTTACCTACTGTTATTTCTTGTTGAAATTCTTTTGTCAAGTGGCATCCGCACACCGCGATATGCCTTAAATATGCCAGGGGCTTCATTTTACCCATAATACGGCAATCAAGTCCGAACACCTTCATGGAAGTTCGGCACCCCGAACTTATAGCATTATATGCATCAGCTCCGAATCATGTCTTGGGTCAATAGTTGGGTTTGCCCAGCTCCCATGTTTTGGTACCTTACGTTCCGCTATATCGGCTAAGGTGGCACTAGGAGAACTACTGCGATTGTGTCCCGGTTCTTCCGGACGAGCACCTCAGTAGAGAAAGCCGAAAACTGACTGTGATGATGCGGCGAGAGCTGTTCAGCTGTTCGAGAGGTTGTAAAATCTTTAAGGATTTCTCCCGCACAATGCCATAACCAATGCAGCGTGCGATGGATCGGCCTTTTTTCCGATCAGGTGCTTATATGGCCCCTCGTGCAGTCTTCCGAACACTAGGGGCTGCGCCTACCTTCCTTTTATAAAGCTCCTATGGCTAAGTGGGAGTAAAGCCCTATAGTCCGATTGCCTGGTTCGTTGTGCTGAACACCTCCTTCGAAGGACCCAAAACTGGGATAAAGAGTGATCAGGTTTATCCCGAACACCCCCGTAATTCCTACATGGGGCCAGAAGCTGACGACTGGCCAACTCTCAGGATTAATATATAAAACGGCCGCACAGGAGGATAAATTTTATATAACAGGCAATAAATATGATTGTATTCATGGAAATATAATGTCCTTGGTGCATTGCTCTACAGCTAGGAAGGATCCTTTCAGGACACTTTCATAATATAATTCGGGCTTGCGGTGCTCCTTCCCCTCTGGCGGTCCCTCGGTCATCAACTTTTCAGCATCCATCTTCCCCCAGTGCACCTTTACACGGGCGAAGGCCATTCGCGAACCCTCTATATAGACCGGCCGCTTGATGACGTCAAGTCGAGGGCAGGCACTCACAAGTTGCTTCATGAGCCCGAAGTAGCTGCCTGGAATCGGCTCGGCAGGCCATAGCCGGATAATCAAATCCTTCAAGGCTAGTTCAGCCGCCCTATGCAGTTCGATCAGCTGTTTCAGTTGGTCGGCAAAAGGCACCGGATAATTTGGTGCTAGATACTGCGACCAGAAGAGCTTATCCATAGTGTTCCCTTCTTCGGCTCGGTAGAATTGGGCGGCATCCGATATGCTGTGAGGCAGTCCCGCAAATACCCATGGAGAAATCTGAACTCAAAATTAGAAACATGATTTTCTCCTCATATACATGCTTTACATGGAAAAAGCCTTACCCGCCGTGATCGTCCTTGCCTCTTGGATCTCCTATAGGGCACCTTGGGTTTCCCCCTGGGCATCGCGCGTGGCCTGATGAGCCCTGGCGAGTTCGGATTCTTTCTCTATCAAACTCTTCTCCAAGGTCTCGCATTTCTTCATAGACTCTTGAAGCTCCTACTCAGCTTCAATAACCCTGGCCTCATGCTTCTCACAAAGAGCCTGCTCTGCGCCTGCCTTTTCCTTGGCCTCAGCAACAACATTCTTCAGAGCCTCGACTGCGGTCATCGCCCCTGGCGCAAATAATGAAACATATTTTATCGTACTGAGAATTTGTTCACACTGAATGCGAACAAGGCTGGCGCATACCTTGTTTATCTTCCAACTGCCTTTTCAACTGGTCAAGTTCTTCTCCGGCCCGCTCCAGACTTTGATTCAGTCCGGAGACCTCCGCAGCATGAGAGGCAGCAGCCGCTGCAGACGCCTGCTTATAAAAGAAGAGAGATAGATGTCATCAAGTGAGTCTTCCTGTGAAAATAAAATTGATCCTCTGTCCGGTCCTTCCTTGCACCGAACAGTGTATCAGGGGCTACTATCCATACTAGGACACTCTTCGAAACCTCATAAAACATACCTCAAAGCCTTTTATAAGGCTGATACAGGCTTCATTTAGTCCACTCTCAGCAGACTGGATCTCCTTAATCACCGCACCCATCAGGGCACGGTGCTCATCGATGATGGAGGCGCTCTTTAGTGCCGCCAACAAAACATCCAGCACCTCTGGTTGGACAGAGATTGCCGGTGGAACAGGCACGCCCCTCCAGCCGAGGGAGGCCGCCTGCTTGATTCAGGAGCCGTATTGGTCTCCGGAATTGCATCCGGCTAGGAGCCGAATTCAAGATGGCCCCCGCCGTTGACCCTCATGTCTCCGGCCCCCGAAGTTTTACCTCCAGGCGCCACTTTCATGATCCCTTCCCCCCTCCTTGGTCGGGGTCCTTCTGGGATGAAGCCTTGGTGTTATTCACATATTTAGGGGAAGGGGCCTTCGGGGGCGTCCCGCTCTCCATAGCATCCGAGCTCAGCAAATCCTCTGATGAGGATCATTCGGTGCGGGACCTCGCCGTACTACAAAAAATATAGCTCAGGTTAAAATATTATGCCACGATGAGTCCGAATGCATAAACGTGTTCAGATTTTACACTCACGAGTTCACCAGGGGCTAGGCGCTAGGATCCCACGCAGGGCTGCTATCGGCGGCGACAGTGGACTCTTCTGGAAGAGGAGGTTTTCCCTTTTAGGCGACTCGGCCTCCAAGTGTATGGAGGCCGCCCTCTTCTTTCTCCCCTCCGCCTGGGAGTCGTCTTCCTCCTCCTCGTCCTCTTCGGAGGTAGAACGGACGTTGGAGCCTTCGGGTATTGTGCCCGAAGTGCCGCGGCGACAAAGGCCACCCCGGGTCTTTTTGGTCTTCTTCTCTGTCTTCTTCTTCGGCGCCTTGTACGGAGGCGGGGCCAGCATCTTCGTTAGAAGTGGGCCGGCCGGTTCTTCGGGCAACGGGGCCGGATAGTGGATCCGCCCCGCCTTCTTCGTCCAACCCTAGGGGAGTTGAGGAAAACACATTAAGCATTTCCCTTGGGTTATGCGGATAAAACGCATAAAAACTTACCGAGCTTGTAGGGCGGGATAGTTGATACCCGCGGTCCTCGGCCGAGTCCGGCCATAATTTGCCGGACTTGAAAAGCACCTTCCAGATGTCTTCGTGCGAAAAGCCATAGAGCTTTCGCAGGGTCTGGTGCTTGGCTGGATCAAATTCCCATAGATTGCAAGTCCGGTGCTGACAAGGCAGGATCCGGCGAACTAACATCACCTAGACTACATTGACAAGTTCGATGTTCTTGTCTTCCATATCTTTAACTCGCGTCTGGAGCATAGATAGCTTGTCGAACGAAGACCGGTTCAGGCCCTTCTTGGGCCAGGACGTAGGCCGCAGAGGGGCTCCGGATCGGAACTCTGGAGCAGCGGTTTCCGTGCCGCGCGGCTCAGTGATGTAAAAACACTGTTGTTGCCACTCTTTGACGGAATCATTAAAAGTACCTGTTGGCCATGTAATGTTGGGCATGTTTCTCACCATAGCGCCTCCGCACTCGGCGTGCTCGCCGCTCACCACCTTGGGCTTCACATTGAAGATCTTCAGCCACAAGCCGAAGTGGCGAGATGCGGAGAAAAGCCTCGCACACGACTGAGGGAGTCCTGGATTAGGGGGTCTCCGGACAGCCGGACTATATCCATTGGACGGACTGTTAAACTATGAAGATACAAGATTGAAGACTTCGTCTCATGTCCGGATGGGACTCTACTTAGCGTGGAAGGCAAGCTAGGCAGTACGGATATGTATATCTCCTCCTTTGTAACCGACCTTGTGTAACCCTAACATCTCCGGTGTCTATATAAACTGGAGGGTTTTAGTCCGTAGGACAACATACAATCATACCATAGGCTAGCTTCTAGGGTTTAGCCTCTCTGATCTCGTGCTAGATCTACTCTTGTACTACCCATATCATCAATATTAATCAAGCAGGAAATAGGGTTTTACCTCCATCAAGAGGGCCCAAACCTGGGTAAAACATCGTGTCCCCTGCCTCCTGTTACCATCTGCCTTAGACGCACAGTTCGGGACCCCCTACCCGAGATCCGCCGGTTTTGACACCAACATCGGTGCTTTCATTGAGAGTTCCTCTGTGTCGTCGCCGTTAGGGTTGATGGCTCCTTCGATCATTGTTAGCGATGCAGTCCAGGGTGAGACTTTTCTCCCCGGGCAGATTTTTGTATTCGGTGGCTTTGCACTGCGGGCCAATTCGCTTGGCCATCTGGAGTAGATTTAGAGTTACGCCCCTGGCCATCAGGTCAGGTTTGGAAGCTTAAACTACACGGCCGATATCCGCAGAGACTTGATCTTCGACGGATTCGAGCCTCTGCCTTGTGCATCACGCGGCCATGATGAGTACGATTTAGCTCTACCATCCGACGATGTTAAGGAGATCGCACCGGCAGCCTCTTCGATCCTCAAATCGGAGCCAGTTGCGCCTTCCGCGGACGGGTGGATGGACCCCGCCACGGAGGCCTCACCCTCAGCGGTGATCGAGCCGAACATCGACCTTACCTTGCACGAGAGCCGTGTTGTTAAACTGCTGGATCCTTCTCCGGCCATGGACTCCGAACCGCCTGCGCCCATGCCTGTCGAATCTGGCTGGGCGCCGATCATGGAGTTTACCTCCGTGGATATCTTTCAGCACTCGCCATTCGGCGACATAGTGAACTCATTAAGGTCTCTCCCCTTGTTAGGAGAGTCCTGGCCGAACTATGTCCGGCAGGACTGGGATGCGGACGACGAAGAAATTCGCGGCCCACCCACCACCCACTTAGTAGCCACTGTCGATGACTTAACCGACATGCTCGACTTCGACTTCGATGACATTGACGGTATGGACAACGATGCGGGAGACGATAAGGAACCACTGCCCACATGGCACTGGACAACCACCTCATCATACGATATATACATGGTGGATACACCCAAAGAAGGCAATGGCAACGAGACAGCGGAGGATGACCCCTCCAAGAAGCATCCCAAGCGCCGACGTCAGCGGCGCCGCTCTAAGTCCCGCTAAAGCAAAAGTGGTGATACCGGCACAGGAGGTAATAACACTCCGGATAGTGCCGAAGACAATAACAACCCCCTCCAGCAAGATTTAGAGCAGGAGGATGGAGGAGCTAGCCCTCCTGAGAGAGCGGCAGACAGAGAGGCGGAGGATGATAATTACATGCCCCCCTCTGAAGACGAGGCAAGCCTCGGTGATGACGAATTCGTCGTGCCAGAGGATCCCGTCGAACAAGAGCGCTTCAAGCGCTGGCTTATGGCCATGGCAAATAGCCTTAAGAAAAAGCAGCAGCAGCTTCGAGCTGATCAAGATCTGCTAGCTGACAGATGGACTGAAGTTCTTGCGGCCGAGGAATATAAACTCGAGCGCCCCTCCAAGAGTTACCCAAAATGCAGGCTGCTACCTCGATTGGAGGAAGAAGCGTATGATGCGGCTGATCGGCCACCTCGTGGCCGTGATAGAGAGGCATTCTAGCCAAAAGCTCAGCCCGCACCCCGACGCCATTCAAATAAAAAAGCATGGGGAAACACGCCAGACCTGCGAGACGTATTGGAGGACAAAGCAAAACATGCAAGATCGACCTATGGATCCCGAGGGTGCGCCACTATGCGAGACGATAAACGTCATGCCGGATACAGTAAAAGTAAATCCGGCTAGGCCGAACACAGCGGGCAAGACACATTTGAGCTGCGTCGCGATATAGCCCAATACAGAGGTGTCGCACACCCCTTATGCTTCACAGACGAAGTACTGGATCATCAAATCCCAGAAGGTTTCAAACCTGTAAATATTGAATCATACGATGGCACAACAGATCATGCGGTATGGATCGAGGATTTCCTCCTCCACATCCACATGGCCCGCGGTGATGACTTACACGCCATCAAATACCTCCCACTAAAGCTCAAAGGACCAGCGCAGCATTGGCTTAACAGCTTGCCAGCAGAGTCCATTAGCGGTTGGGAAGATCTGGAGGCCGCATTCCTCGACAACTTTCAGGGCACTTATGTGCGACCACTAGATGCCGATGACTTGAGCCACATAATTCAGCAGCCAGAAGAATTGGCCAGGCAATTCTGGACTCGGTTCCTAACAAAGAAAAATCAATATGTCGACTGTCCGGATGCAAAGGCCCTAGCGGCTTTCAAACACAACATCCGCGACGAGTGGCTAGCCCGGCACCTTGGTCAGGAAAAGACGAAATCTATGGCAGCACTCACGACACTCATGAACCGCTTTTGTGCGGGAGAAGACAGCTAGCTGGCTCGTAGTAACAATATGTCAAAGAACCATGGTACCTCAGATACCAAGGACGGCAATAGCAGGTCACGTCGCAACAAACATAAGCGCCGCATTAACAGCAATAATACTGAGGATACGGCAGTCAATGCCGGATTCAAAGGCTCTAAACCCGGTCAGCGGAAAAAGCCATTTCAACAAAGTACGCCGGGCCCGTCCAGTTTGGACCGTATACTCGATCGCTCGTGTCAAATACACGGCACCCCAGACAAGCTAGCCAATCACACCAATAGGGATTGTTGGGTGTTCAAGCAGGCTGGCAAGTTCATTGCCGAAAACAAGGATAAGGGGTCACATAGCGATGACGAGGAGGAGCCCCGGCAGCCACACACTGGAAGACAGAAGAGGTTTCCCCCACAAGTGCGGATGGTGAACATGATATACGCAACCCACATCACCAAGAGGGAGCGGAACCGTGCGCTCAGGGACGTATATGCGTTGGAGCCAGTCGCCCCAAAGTTTAACCCATGGTCCTCCTATCCGATCACTTTCGATCGCAGGGACCACCCCACTAGTATCCGTCATGGCGGATTCGCTGCACTGTTTCTAGACCCAATCATTGACGGATTTCACCTCACTCGAGTCCTTATGGATGGCGGCAGCAGCCTGAACCTGCTTTATCAGGACACAGTGCGCAAAATGGGTATAGACCCCTCAAGGATCAAACCCATAAAAACGACCTTTAAAGGCATTATTCCAGGCGTAGAGGCCCATTGCACAGGCTCAATTACACTGCAAGTGGTCTTCGGATCCCCGGATAACTTCCGAAGTGAAGAATTAATCTAGTCCCGTTCCGCAGTGGTTATCATGCACTGCTCGGGCGAACCGCATTTGCGAGATTCAATGCGGTACCGTATTATGCATACCTCAAGCTCAAGATGCCAGGACCTCGTGGGGTTATTACAGTTAATGGAAACACAGAGCGCTCTCTCCGAACAGAGGAGCACACTGCGGCCCTCGCAGCAGAAGCGCAAAGCAGCCTCTCAAGGCAATCAACCGGTTCGGCGTTTCAAGACCCGGACACCTTCAAGCGCGCTTGGAGAAATCGGCAATTAGACCGCCTGGCGCGATCTGAGCTCGCGTAGCAATGCGGCCCCCACCCCAGTCCCAGCCAAACAGTGAAATACGTGCCACACGTACATAATTACGCATTAAAAATACCATGGGCGCAGGTGGGGAGGGGGGCACAACTGCGGCACGCCCCAAGACGCGGCTTAAACCGCACTAGGGGCTTCCCTCTTTGTTATTTTTTCTCTTTTTCAGGACTTTAATCTCTGGAAACCTTGTCCGGCAGCACTATTGCCGAACACATGATGCAGCAACCAAGGAGGGAGAAAGCTACGTCACACCATGGAATTCCCAGGTGGATTACAGTAACAAGCGAAATATTTGATTTAATACTATTCCTCAGCTTGCCCTTGGAAGGGACATAGTCCTACTCTTTGCTTATCGCACTATCTATATCATTCTGCTTTAACGCACCTTTTTGAATAAACAATGCATAGCATTACGACTATTATTGCATTCTTGTTTTATATATATGTGTTCATTAATGACGCCTTGCAACCGTACACTTTGGTACGACGAATACACCAGGGGCTTACGTACCCCACAATATGGTGTGAAAAGTCCGAACACTTTCACAAGTGCGGCACCCCGAACTTATAGTATTATATGCATCAGCTCCGAATCATGTCTTTGGTCAAATGTTGGGTTTGCCCGGCTCCTATGTTTTGGTACCTTACGTTCCGCTCTATCGGCTAAGGTAGCGCTAGGAGAACTACTGCGATTGTGCCCCAGTTCTGCTGGGCTAAGCACCTCACTAGAGAAAGCTAAAACTGACTGTCATGATAAGGCGAGAGACTGGACGCTGTTCGGCGAGGTTTTCGAGTCCCTAAAGACTTATGCCGCTTAGAGCGAGGGGTCGGCCCTGTCCAGCTTAAAGGCGTGTATCGCGCCCCGAATTCGGCCTTCCGAATACAAGGGGCTTCGCCGAAATTTAAAATTATAGAATTCTATGGCTAAGTGAGAATGATAAAGCATTATTAGTCCAGTTGCCTTGTCCGCTGTGCTGAGCGCATCCCTCGAAGGACCCAAATATGGGAACAAGAGTGCTCAGGTTTATCCCGAACACCCCAGCACTAGTGGCATGGGGGCAGAAGCCGAGGACTAGCCACCTCTCAGATTGGATAAACAGCCAAACAAAAGGTAATATTTTAAATTCAAACAAGCGTTGCATAGCGCATATGAAACAAGTTTTCATAAATACAGGATCACACGAGCAAGTTTCACTCAAATATTAAATCTTTTGTACACTCGTCCGCTATGAGACGGGCACCCGGCAGAACACCCTCGTAGTACATCTCGGGTGGCGGTGCTCCTTGCCCTCCGGCGGCCCTTCCTTGATCAGCTTCACGGCGTCTAGCTTGACCCACTGCAACTTCACACGGGCGAAAGCCCGGCGTGCACCTTCAATGCAGATGGATCGCTTGACGACCTCCAGCCACGGGCAGGCATCCACAAGCCGCCTCACCAGGCCAAAGAAGCTATTCGGAAGGGCGTCGCCAGGCCACAGCCGGACTATAAAGCCCTTCATGGCCTGTTTGGCCGCCTTATGTAGCTCGACCAGCTGCTTCACCTGGTCGCTAATTGGCACCGGGTGTTCGGTCCCTGTATACTGAGACCAGAACAGCTTCTCCGTTGAGCTTCCATTCTCGGCCTGGTAAAATTGTGCGGCATCGAACACGCTGCCGAGCAAATCTGCGAATGCTCCTGGAGAGCTCCGGATTCGGGTAAGTAATTGGTAATTTACTTTTACATGCTTGCTTTGCATATAGAATGCCTTACCCGCCTCTATCTTCTTCATTGCGTTGATCTCCTGGAGGGCCTTTTGGGCTTCGTCCTTGGCACTTTTTGCGCTCTCGAGGGCCACGACAAGCTCAGACTCTCGTGTCTTCGAGTCAAGCTCCAACGCCTCGTGCTTCGTCACGAGAGCCTGGAGCTCTTGCTGCACCTCGCCCACCCGAGCCTCTTGCTTTTCTCGCTCGGTGCGCTCCTTGGCCGCTTTATCTTCGTCCTCGGACAGCGCTTGCTTTAGGATTGCCACCTCGGTCGTGGCCCCTGGCAAAGTCATGATGATCCTGTCATTTTGCAATGACATTCTTTTTATACATATCCATAGCTTTGTTCTCCTTGAACTTCCTCTTGGCAAGGCTGAGCTCGTCCTGGGACCCTTTCAGATCCTGCTTCAGTACGGCGACCTCCGCAGTCAGTGCGGCGGACGCCAGCAGCGAAGCCTGCATATGCATATTGACATACTTATATTAGACTCATGCGATATTGTTTGATCCTCTGTTCGGCTTTTCTTTGTGAACACCGAACAGAGCATCAGGGGCTACTGTCTATGCCGTAATATTTTTCCTATATTTTAAACACTTACCTCAAAGCCTTTTAGAAGGTTGGCACAGGCTTCAATCAATCCGCCCTTGGTGGACTGAACCTTCTAGATCACCGCACTCATAATAGTGTGGTGCTCCTCGTCGATGGAAGTGCTGCGAAGCACTTCCAGCAGATTGTCCGGCGCCTCTGGATGGACAGAGGTCACCGGTGCAGGCGTCTTGCCCCTCTTAGAAGGAGGCCGCCTGCCCGAGTGCGGAACCGCTGCAGGTTCCGGCGTGGTGTTCGGCTGAGGGCCGAACTCGGAGCCCTCAGGGGCCTTGTCCCCTCTGCTCCCAGAGTCTGGGAGGCCGCCTTGAGGCGCCTCCGGGACTGTCTCCCCTCGACCCGGTGCCTCTTGAGACAGCACCTCGGTATCGTCCGCAGGATGAGGGGAGGTGGCGGTCGGAACTGGGTCGATATCCATATCCGACGAGCCAAGGGAGTCGTCCGATGATACATCAATACTGGCTCGGGGCGGCCTGCATTATCACATTCGACATTAGGTAAAGCAGTGCGAAAAAGGGGTGCTATGAGTGACTCTGGTATCCGAATACTTACGACTTCCCCAGGGGCTTGACCCTGGGCAGCCACTCGTCTTCACCATCGGCGGCGGTGGTAGAGCTGTCCCGAAGGAGAGTCCTTCCCTTCTTGGACCCTTCAGCCTCCCCAGTTGGGGCGGCCTTCCTTTTCTTGTCTCCCCCGTCTGGAGGGGGAGCATCTTCTTCTCCATCCTCGTCTTCAGGGGAGGATTGCGTCGTAGAGTCCTCGGACAGTGAGTCCGATGACGCCTGGCGTCGGGAACTCTTTCGGGTTCCCTTGGCCTTCTTGGTCTTCTCCGGCACCGTATAATGAGCCGGAGTCAGCATCTTCGTCAGAAGGGCATCTGCTGGGCCTTCGGGCAAAGGAGCCAGACAGTCGATCTACCCAGCCGTCTCCTGCAGTCCTATCAAAGGTACGGGAGTTTAGATCCCGCGTGGAGTCAAGCTATGAAAAACAAGTATCATGTAAAAGGTAAAGCAGCTTACCGCGCTGGCTTGGCGCTTCGCGCTGAATCCGCGATCCTCAGTAGTGGGAGGGGGGACCTCGGCGCTCTTGAACAGCACCCTCCAGGCATCTTCGTGAGTTGTGTTGAAGAGCCTGTTCAGAGTTTGGTGCTGCGCCGGGTCGAACTCCCACAAGTTGAAGGCCCGTTGTTGGCACGGGAGGATCCGGCGTTTGAGCATGACTTGGACTACGTTGACAAGTTTGAGCTTCTTGTTCACCATGTTTTGAATACATGTTTGGAGTCCGGTCAGCTTTCCCGAACTACCCCAGGACAGGCCCTTCTCTTGCCAGGAGGTGAGCCGTGTGGGGAAGCCAGATCGGAACTCGGAGGCCACTACCCATGTAAGGTCACGCGGCTCGGTGATGTAGAACCACCCCGATTGCCACCCCTTTATGGTCTCCACGAAGGAGCCCTCGAGCCATGTGACGTTGGGCATCTTGCCCACCATGGCGCCTCCGCACTCCACCTGGCGGCCGTTCACTACCTTCGGCTTGACATTAAAAGTCTTCAGCCATAAGCCGAAGTGGGGCTTGATGCAGAGGAAGGCCTCGCACACGACGATAAACGTCGAGGTATTGAAGATGAAGTTCGGGGCCAGATCGTGGAAATCCAGGACGTAGTAGAACATGAGCCCCCGGACAAATGGTTGGAGAGGGAATCCCAGTCCGCGGAGGAAATGGGTAAGGAACACTACCCTCTCATGGGGCCTAGGGGTGGGGATGAGCTGCCCCTCATCTGGGAGCCGGTGCACGATGTCGTCGGGCAAGTATCCGGCTCTCCTCAGATTCTTGACGTGTCCCTCCATGACGGAGGATACCATCCACCTGCCTCCCGCTCCAGACATGGTTGGAGAAGGTCGAGGTGGGAAATGCGAACTTGGGCACTGGAGCTCGAGTGCGCGGAAACGGATGAGCAAAGGAGGAAGAAGGCGTGGATGAAAAGGAAAATCTTTATCCCTTTATATGGGAGGACGAAACTATGCGCCCCCACTAGCCTGGTAAAACTCGATTATCCCCCAAGCATCGTAATCGATGGCGCGGTTGGATTACCCACACCTATATTGATGAGAATCCCATGATAAGGGGACACGATCTCTGCTTTGACAAGACGTGCAAAAAACTGCCTCGCGTTATGTGCGGGGCTAGTTAAAGGAAACGGTTCGAATAATCACCGGGCCATGACATAATGTCGTCTTGCCAAAACAAGTCAGCAAATTGGATTTGTGGAAATATTATTCTCTCTACGGTGGTATGTGGAACTTATTTTGCAGGGTCGGACACTATCCTTATATTCAAATTCTTCCGTGGTGTATTCGGAGGAGGAACCCACCTTGCAATGCCGAAGACAACACTGCGCGCCGGACTCATCGTCATTGAAAGCCTGGTTCAGGGGCTACTGAGGGAGTCCTGGATTAGGGGGTCTCCGGACAGCCAGACTATCTCCATTGGCCGGACTGTTAGACTATGAAGATACAAGATTGAAGACTTCGTCTCATGTCCAGATGGGACTCTACTTGGCGTGGAAGGCAAGCTAATCAGTACGGATATGTATATCTCCTCCTTTGTAACCGACCTTGTGTAACCCTAACCTCTCCGGTGTCTATATAAACCAGAGGGTTATAGTCCGTAGGACAACATACAATCATACCATAGGCTAGCTTCTAGGGTTTAGCCTCTCTGATCTCGTGGTAGATCTACTCTTGTACTACCCATATCATCAATATTAATCAAGCAGGACGTAAGGTTTTACCTCCATCAAGAGGGCCCGAACCTGGGTAAAACATCGTGTCCCCTGCCTCCTGTTACCATCCGCCTTAGACGCACAGTTCGGGACCCCCTACCCGAGATCCGCCGGTTTTGACACCGACAACGATGATGAATGTCGAGATGTTGAGGAAGGAATTGGGGGATAGATCATGAAAATCGATCTTGTAGTAATACATGATGTCGCGAACAAACGGGTGGAGGGGAAACCCTATCCCGCAGACAAAATGAGGGAGGAATACAACCCTCTCTTGGGGTTCCGGAGTGGGAACGATCTGTCCTGCCGTCGGGAGACGGTGGCCGATTTTTTTGGCCAGATACCTGGCCTCCCAAAGCTTTTTGATATGCTTCTCCTGGACGGTAGAGGCCATCCACTTGCCTCCTGCTCCGGATCCGGACATTTTTGGAAGGCCTTTGTGGGCGGAGAAGACAAACGCACGGGCGCTGGGGCTCGGGCGAGGGGGAATAGATCGGGAAGGAGAAAGTGTGGGTGCGAAAGGGAGTCCTTATCCCCTTATAAAGGCGGTAGGGATTCTGCGCCTCCCCACTTGCCTGGTAAACTCGCTTATTCCCCAAGCGCCGTGATTAATGACACGGTTGGGTTACCCACACCCGTATTGATGAGAATCCCGTGATAAGGGGACACGATCTCTGCTTCGACAAGACGTGCCAAGAAAACCACCTCGCAATATGTGCAGTAGCTGGTTGAGAAAAACAGTTCGAATAATGACCGGGCCATGACGTGATGTCATGTTATGAAAAGTTGTCAGCAGATTAGATTTGTGGAAATATTATACTCTCTATAGTGGTGTGTGGAATTTATTTTGCAAAGCCTGACATTGTCCTTCTGTTCAAAATCTTCTATGAAGTATTCGGAGAAGGAACCTGCCTTGCAATGTCGAAGACAATCTGCGCGCCGGACTCATCGTCATTGAAGCCTGGTTCAATGGGCTACTAAGGGAGTCCTGGATCAGGGGGTCCTCGGACAGCCGGACTATATACTTTGGCCGGACTGTTGGACTATGAAGATACAAGATTGAAGACTTCGTCCCGTGTCCAGGTGGGACTCTCCTTTGCGTGGAAGGCAAGCTTGGCAATTCGGATATGTAGATCTCCTCTCTTGTAACCAACTCTGTGTAACCCTAGCCCCCTCCGGTGTCTATATAAACCGGAGGGTTTAGTCCGTAGGACAACAACAATCATAATTATAGGCTAGCTTCTAGGGTTTAGCCTCTACGATCTCGTGGTAGATCAATTCTTGTAATACTCATATCATCAAGATCAATCAAGCAGGAAGTAGGGTATTACCTCCATTGAGAGGGCCTGAACCTGGGTAAACATTGTATTCCCCGCCTCCTGTTACCATCCGCCTTAGACGCACAGTTCGGGACCCCCTACCCGAGATCCGCCGATTTTGACACCGACACCCAGGATCCCGTGGGCTGCCCTCTCGCTGCGGCCCACAGCACTGTCGCCTTTGAGCGAAACCCACATGTGTTTCAGAGGGGATCCATTACTTTGAAATCACATGTTAGTGGCGCCGGAGGCCATGCCAGGGCTGCATTTCAGGTGGTGGGCAGCAAGGGCAAATTGGATCGAGGAAGCGTCGCATCGATTGGAGAGAAGTTCGAAGGAGCTGCGCCTGGCGCAGCACAAGACGGAGGCGCAAGTGGATCTCAGGGGAGAGATGCTGAGGGATGTCAGCATCTAGCAGTGTCGGAGTTATTGGCGACGGGTACCCCGAAGACGACATGACGATATTTCAAGACATCAGGGCTAGCAAAGCCCCTCAGTTCGACTGCCCAGGCCACCCCAGACGGCCCCCTGTCCGACTTTCGGGCCAACTCATCACACGACTGACTATCTGGCCGGCTGCCGGCTGCCGACTGCGCCAACCAGCTAGCTGCCGACTGCAGCTCAACCCGACACCGACAAGACCCCGGCGGAACGGTCGTACCGCAACGTCAACTACAATGTACCGTGTCCCCTGGGCATTGACTTATAAAATGCCCTAGGGGACAAGCATGACATGCACCATACGTCATACATGACTTGGTTTGTAAGGTACCCAAAATAGCTTAGAACCAACACCACCACCACCTAAGCTAGCCATGCCTATTTATATGGGTATCCATCCATCCATCCATCCAGGGGGACACACACTCTCACACATGCATGCTAGCTAGAAAGATGATTAGCTAGCACACACACATACCATTCGGCCACAAGAGCTTGCATTCTCAAACGGTCACCCGCATATATACAAGATCAGATGCACTAGGCACTGATCTTAGATACAACTCCAGGAGCACTTTGTACTGACTGGTGTACATCCCAGATATATACTCAGACATGCAGGAGTAGGGGTGTTATCTCTCTGAAGAGCCCCGAACCTGGGTAAACTAGCACGTGCTACTCGCATACCCATCCCTGGATATTCCGGCAGCAGTCTTGCCCTCACACTAAGCCACCATGTGTCATCTGTCATCTTGCACCCCCCCTGAGAATACCGCGACAGTTGGCGCCCACTGTGGGGCCTGCTGCTGCTGGTTTCGCAGTCCGGGCGGGACCCTTTTCATCATCGTCACCGCGGCATCACGCCGTCTCTCTGGTAGCGCGCGGGGGCTCGACATCGACGCGCCCTCGGAGCGGTCGCAAGGGGCGGCACGTCCTCGCCGTCGGCCTCTTCGTCATCACCACCGCGACATCGGTCGTGCGTCCGTGTGCGCGCCGCGCGCGGGGCCTTCCTTCTGTCGGCCGCATCAATCCACGCGCTACTCGCGTCCGCTCCCCTCCATGCTTTTCTAGCTCTGGCCGTAGCACGCGGTCGCTCATCCATACACGCTTGCCAGCAAGCCAAACACTACCTAGACATTAGCCATATACTGGTCATTCACGCCTCGTACATTTGCTTGTACACGATACACACACTACCCAGATAATTGCTAGATGTGTCCCAGTCAACGGTTGGATGCTTCCCGTATACTACTCATATAGTGGTCAGACACTTCGGAAAATGCCAACGAAGGCCGAGCTCTAGTGAGCTCGTTTTCAAATTTTATTTTTTCAGAGCACGAAAAATTCCAAATTTATTTTGTGAACACACATGCACATGTATACTACGTATATGCAAAATTTCACAGCATTATACGTTTACATGTGGCGTACAGAAAAAAGAAAAATATGCATTTTTAAATGGGCCTTTTATTTTTGTTATTGGGCCGGAAATTTGTTATTTTTGTACAGCCTACAAATCACAACATTTTTCGACGAAATTTAACACATTCTTGCAGAGTACATATATGTTTCCATGGAAATTTTTCAAATTTTTTTGAAACTTTTAAATATGCTTTTTGATTTTTTGAAAATACCGAGCTCATTGGAGCTCGGCCTCCAAAAATCCGCACCCTCAGACACTGCTCCTACACTAGCCAGACGATGGCCAGACGCAAGACGGACAGTGCCTGCGAGCGCGCCGGCCGTCGCCTGCGTGGCCTGCTCGTACGCTGCTCCGGCCTTGCGCGTCCGCGCGCATCGCCCTGCTGCGCCCTGCTGCTCTCAGCCGCTACACCTGCTAAGCTCCACCGCGCTGGCCTCCTGTTCCTTCACTACCCTGCCATGGCCGCGCTGCTGCGCTGTCCTTCGGCAGGCGAACTCAGGCCAGCGTTGCGCCCTCCTTTTCCCCAGCGCCCGCTCGGCCCGGGCCTGCTGCTTCGCTCGGCCACGCCGGCTTCATCCCGCGCCGCGCTCGGCCACCTCCGCTCGGACGCCCCCGCGCCCGCCGGCCGCTCCACGGGCCAGCTCCGCCCTAGACCGTGTCCCCGTTTTTGCTCCCGCACGCGACGCCGGCCTCCATGCACTGGCCGTCGCGCTGCGCGGGCCCCCCTGTGTCGCTCCACCCGCGCCGGCTGGCTGCTCCGCCCGCCGCCTAAGCCGGCTGCCGCCCCGACCGGCCTGCGCGCGTGCGTGCCCCACCTTCGCCACTCCGGCAGCACCGGCTGCTCACCCCTCGCGGCCGGGTGCTCCCGCCGGCTCCGCCCCGGCCACCTCTGCCGCTGCCCGCGGCCGGGTGCTGCACCCCAAGCTCGGGCTACGCCTCGCCTGCACTGGTACGGCGACCGCCTGCCCGCTCCCACGTGCCTCCATCACCCGGCCCCGCCCCTGTGGCCGGCTTGTGCTCACCGCGCGGCCGGCTCCCCGCGCCTGGGCCGCCTGCTTCGCGCCGGCTTCTCCACAACCCGGGCGCCGGCTGCTGTCGTGTCCCGGACGCCAGCTGCTCCGCCTCCCGCCGCGCCCGGCTGCGTCCCGCGGGTTCCCTGGCCGACAGAAGAAAAAAAAGAAGGGTCCGACTACCCACATGGAGTTGGACAGAAAGAAGAGAAAGAAAGTGGCCGGCTCCCGCCGCCCGGATGGCCGGGTCGCGCCCGTTTCCCGGACGGCCGGCTCCTGCCACCCGGACAGGCCGGGTCCTGACGCCCTCTACCTAGCTTTGAAAAAACAAAAAACAGCTGTGTCCGATTGTTCTTAGCCGGCGCAAATGAAGAAAAGGAGAAGGTCGCTCGTCCGCCCGCGACCCTACTCCGCCAAGTAGTTGCCGGGAGATCCGCCCCGACTGCTCAGTAGTCGGCCCGGATCTCGAGGGCTAAACCCAGCGGGTACGCCGACGCGCCCCATGAAGAAGAAGACAAAGCAGTTGTCGGAAGATCCGGCCCGACTGCTCAGCAGTCGGACCGAATCTCGGGGGCTAGACCCAGCAGGTGCGCTGACGCGCCCCCGCGAGAAAGAAGACAAAGTAGTTGTCGGAAGATCCGGCCTGACTGCTCAGCAGTTCGCCCGAATCTCGAGGGCTACACCCAGTGGGTGTGCTGACACGCCCTCACAGAAGATTGCAGACAAGAAAAAAGTAATGTCCGGCTCCCAGCAGCCGGTAGAAGAGAAAAGAAAAAAAGAGGGGTGCGTGCATCCGGCTGCCCAGGGCCGCAAAAGAACGAAAAGAAGCAGGCCGGCTGCCCAAGAAAAGTAAGAGGCCAACTGCCTGCTAGCCGGCTGAAGAGAAAAGCTGAGGCCATCCAAAAAAAATAGAAGGGAGGATCTGACTGCACAGACTGCTGCCCAGCCGACTGCTCTGGTCGACCGCCCGCGTCGCCGCTCGGCGGGCTGGTTCGTCTACCCGCTTCGCTGCCTGGCCGACCGATGAGCCGGTCTGGCGGTGCACAGACGGCTGGCGAGAAAAAAAGAAGAAGAAAAAAGAATCAACTTCAACAAAGAAAGCAAAGTAGTGCCGGGAGATCTGGCCCGACTACTCAGCAGTCGGCCCGAATCGCGGGGGCTACACCCAGCGGGTGCGCTAACGCGCCCCCGCGAAGAAGAAGACAAAGTAGTTTCTGGGAGATCCGGCCTGACTGCTCAGCAGTCAGCCCGAATCTCGGGGGCTACACCTAGCGGTTGCGCTGACGCACCTTGCGAGAAAGAAGACAAAGTAGTTGCCGGAAGATCCGGCCCGACTGCTCACCAGTCGGCCCGAATCTCGGGTGCTACACCTAGTGGGTGCGCTGGCGCCCCCCCACGGAAGAGTGCAGACAAGAGAAGAGTTATGTCCGGCTCCTAGCAGCCGGTAGAAGAAAAAAGAAAAGAAGAAAAAGGACGCTGCAATACACCTCACCGCCTGGCCGGTCGAGCCTGACCGGCCAGGACCCCCCTTCGAGCACCCGGAGGCTCGAAGTCTACACCCAGCTGGTGCGTCGGCGCGCTCCGCGGGCGCCGAGCCATGCCGTCTGTCTTCGGCAAACTCCGCCTCAACTACACGAAAACCAATGTGAGATCCTCACCGGCATATTTTTTCACCACGCAAGGATGGATAACCCCGAGCGATGCTCGGGGGACAATCTCCGCATTTCATTACAGTTGCATCACTGTTCGCCCTGGCGCCAGCCAGAGTTGGCCCAAGGGCTGGCCGCTTGTCCTGAGACGTTAGTTCCCGCAGACGGCTTAGTAGCGTGCGCAGTACCAATGGCCCACTCTTAGTCACAGACCGTAGAGCGGCTGTCCGGATAGCAAGAGTGAACACTGGAGGCCACCCACGCGAAAAACGTCCGGGAAGAAAAACGGTTCGTGTGAGCCGGCTGTTTCCTTTACGAGTATCTGCTCAGTCGAATCTGCTCCCAGACTCTGAGTACTATACACTTCACTTCGCGGCCCACTCTCAGCCACAGATGGCAGAGCGGCTGTTCGGCAAGCGAGAGCACAAGCCAAAGAGCAGAGGGAACACGAAGAAGATTAAGGGGACTCGGACAAAACCGAGTCGGCACCCTCCACATAAACTTGCAATGCTAAAAGCAAACATTTGATATATTTGTGTGGGCTAACTTTGTCTTTTTACATGATCATTTCCATGGGGAACCCTCCTCCTCGCTCGGAGGCTCGGAGGCTACATTAACACCTGCCAAGGAACCTCCGCCCAACTTTGCCAAGTTGCCCGGAGGCTCGGGGGCTACTGTCAGAGTTATTGGCGATGGGTACCCCGAAGACGGCATGACGATATTTCAAGACATCGGGGCTAGCAAAGCCCCTCAGTCTGACTGCTCAGGCTGCCCCAGACGGCCCCTGTCTGACTGTGCGGGCCGACTCGTCACACGGCTGACTACCTGGCCGGCTGCCGACTGCGCCAACCAGCCGGCTGCCGACTGTAGCTCAACCCGACACCGACAAGACCCCGACGAGACGGCCGTAACACAACGTCATCTACAGTGTACTGTGTCCCCTGGGCATTGACTTATAAAATGCCCTAGGGGACAAGCATGACATGCACCATACCTCATACATGGCTTGGTTTGTAAGCTACCCAAGGTAGCTTACAACCAACGCCACCACCACCCAAGCTAGCCATGCCTATTTATATGGGCATCCATCCATCCACCGAGGGGGGACACACACTCTCACACATGCATGCTAGCTAGCAAGATGGTTAGCCAGCACACACACATACCATTTGACCACTGGAGCTTGCATGCTCATCCGGTCACCCGCATATATACGAGATCAGATGCACTAGGCACTGATCTCAGATACAGCTCCAGGAGCACTTTGTACTGCCCGATGTACACCCCAGATATATACTCAAACATGCAGGAGTAGGGGTGTTATCTCTCAGGGGAGCGCCGAACCTGGGTAAAGTAGCGCGTGCTACTCGCATACCCGTCCCTGGATATTCCTGCAGCAATATTGCCCTCACACTAAGCCACCCTGTGGCATCTGTCGTCTTGCACCCCCCCCCATTGTGAGAATACCATGACAGGCAGCGTCACGTTTATTTCGAGCTGGGGCTAATGGCAGAGATCATATTCACGGAGTCGACTGTGGAGGATAGAACGCGCATGCCTGCGCAATGGCATGAGCACCCAGTGCAACTGTTCAAATGGGCGGTAGGAGAAGCCAAATCCCGGGACCAGTTGCGGCGGCGCCGCTGAGCATGCATCATAGGCGAGGTGAGCTGCCCTCCTTCCCCGCCAGTGATGTAGTGACCTAGTCAGTTGCTGCTGCAGTGAACTTGCAACGCCATGTCAGTTTGCAACCCTGACAATCAATCCATCTATATGTATTGTATTCCTATGAAAATACTTGGTCGTTTGGAAAAAAGATGGTAATTGATTTATCACTAGTTTTAAAATGCTTGGTCGTGACAATCTACCGAAGCCACAACCATAAGTCTCCACCGCATAATACTTTACGGTCGGTCGCACCAACAGACGGTCGGTCGCACTCGCATCTCACCGAAGGGACACGCATCGGCTTGGTCTGACATGTACGACCAGTTACATCACTGACTTGTGCAACCGCATTTGAGCAGTGTAGTACTCCATCTATCTTAGTTTACAAGTCTTGCATGTGTATCTAGGTCATTAATTTGACCAACTTAATAAGAGGCATACATTACCAAAAATCATTACAACCTTCAAATATTCAGAGTATTTTTTATGTTAAACAATTTATTTTATATAAGTTACATTGATGACCTAGATACACGTGCAAGCCTTGTAAACTGAGATGGAGGGAGTACTTGAAATTTATGTTCCACTAAACTCACCAGGAGCCTTTCCGGGCCTCGAAACCAAAACCATCAATTAATCTTTAGCTTGTTCCCATCACATTCTGTCAGATCATGGGTTCTGGCAAAACCCTCAAGGTTCAAACACTGGGGTGCACGCGAAGATCTCCCCCTACCGATCCACATCCTAACTTTGCTAAGATCTAAGGGACTAACTCGATGAACTTGCAACACAAAGGACACAAGATTTATACTGGTTCGGGCCACCTTTGTGGTGTAATACCCTACTCCAGTGTGGTGGTGGATTGCCTCTTGGGCTGAGGATGAACAGTGCAAGGGGAAGAACAGCCTCCTGAGGAGAGGTGTTCTTGTGCTCGGTGAACTTGTGGTTGTTCTGGTCTCTCTCGATCCGTCGGATCCCCTCTTAGACCCGTCCTTTTTACCTATGGTGGTGGCTAGTCCTATATAGAGGCCCTGGTCCTCTCCCCAAATATTGAGCGGGAAGGGATCCAACAACGGCCAATTCGAAAGGGGACAACTAGTACAGCTTATCCTGACAAAAGTGGTCTTCGCCTACCAAAGGCTCTGGTGGTGACGCCGTCTTGGGCTCCACGGTGACCTCCGTCTAACCGTCCTTCTCGTCTTGGTTTTGTTGCACCGAGATGGAAATGTTTGCTTGACGCCTCGGTACTCTGCGTCTGCGCTTGCCTCCTTAGGACCAAAGAGGAAACAAGGACACTGTGCGCGCTGGCGCCCGCCTGGCGCACACCTGATCTCGATTATTATGGCTCACGTCATCGGAACCTCGCGTGGTTTGCCTGGCCTTGATCTCTCCGCCCCTCACGAGCCAGCTTGGTGAGGCCGCTCCTGAGGAGGTCTTGTGTCGTCCGCCTCGCGAGGCTTGGCCCCAGCGAGGGTCTTGAGTCCTTGCTGGTCAAGATGGGCCATACGGGCCCGCTCGCAGAGCCACGTCGTGGGCTGTAGGCAGGAAAGTCTGGGGACCCCCTTCCCCAGAATGCCGACAGTAGCCCCCGGGCCCAAGGCGCGCTCGGGCTTGCCTTCGAGGCGAAGCCGAAGGGCAAGTGCGGAGCGCCGCAGGCCCTAGTAGCCTACGGCCTTGGTCGACGCGTGGCGGTTGATTGGACGTGGGCGTCTCAGCTTCCCGATGCTGCCTCGGCAACTGCCCAATTTGATGAGTCTCTACTGCATGCAGGAAAAATCATCATTATTACCTTAGATCGTGGAGGCCGGCGGTTAGCCTTCCCTTGGCTACAAATGGGGGGCGGAGCCCCCGTCGCCCATCTCTTCCCATTCCTCTTGCTTCTTGCTCTTTGCTCCATTGCCAGTTGCAACGCCAATGGCTCTGTCGAAGAGGTTCTCCGCCGTGGAGAAAGGGAAGGCCCCTCGCGAGGGGCCCGACTCTCCGGCGCCCAAGCGTGGACTCGGTCGTCCCCGCAAGCACACCGCGACCCCCGCCATGGCCCCGCGCAGCCGTGGCGGTGCCGCTTCGCATGGCAGGGGTTGCACCAGTCATGGCGGTCCTATCGATGAAGGGAGACGTGTCGTGGTCGCGTGGGCTCCCCGGCCGTGCTTCCACTCGGCGGAGGTGCTGCCAGAGTTCATCATCTGGTCGGAGAACCCGACCGGCAACTGGCTTCAACTCCCGCGTTTCTTCGTCGATGAGCTGCCAGCCTCTGGTCCAGGCGGGTTCTGGCTATAGGCGGACGGCTACTGCAGCAGGGCTTCCTGGGTCACGGTCGAGTTCTCCGTTGCGGGTAACATAGCCCTGGCCCATGGCTGGCAGACGTTTGCCCATGCGCGCAGCCTGGGCAGGCGGTGCACCCTGCATTTCAAGTATGACGGTGACATGGCCCTCTACGTGAGGGTGTTTGGGAAAGATGGTCGTCGCACCGGGTGTTGCCCCGAGGTCAACGACGGCGAGGAGGTGCTCGGCCTTAGCGATGGTCGTGATGAGGACGAGGGCGAACCCGCCCTTGGGGCCGGCCACGTCTCGTCCAACTATGGCGTATCTTCCTCCAGCGACAGCTCCAGCAGCGGCGGTTACGACCAGCCGCCACGCCGCCGTGCCTGCTTTGAAGGCGGCAGTGGGTCGTCTCATCGTCGCGCCTCCGTGAAGCGCGAGGAGGGGTCCGGCTGAGCTCGGGACGGTGCTAGGAGGCTGCCCCCGTGGACCGCTGTAGGGGCAGACGCCGCTTTTATTTTGTTCTTCCTTTCCTTCCTGCATCAGAAAGAAACCAGAATGGGCCCCAGAGGGGCGTGTATCAAACTATAATCTAAATCATTATGCTATGTTTGTTGCTCCTGTGCTGTGTCACAACATCATTGTTTTATGTAGGGATAACTTAGCTTGACTTGCTCGGAGTAGCCTCCTCCTCACGAGGCGCTTGCTTGCTTCCTGGTGCCTGTCGAGGCCTCCTTGACCTGATAGGCGCTTAGGAACTGCAAAAAATTCGTCAAGCGGTTTATCATTCTCCTGAGGCTTGGTCACAGGCGTCGCTGGCCTTGACCCAGCACTTCGTATCATGGTACCCGAGGGGCACGGATTGAGAGAGAGAGGTGCGCCATCTTGTGGGCTCGAACGAGGGTACCTCGTGAAAAACAAAAGAAGGAAGCTCACAAAGGTACCTATTCAGCCCCCTCGCGAGGGACGCGCGAGAGAGTACAGGCCGACCAAAGAAATGAAGGCAGAAACAGAGACAGAAAGCAAAAGGGCGAAACCATCAAGAGACACCAAAAAGCAAATTTCAATTAAAGAGGGGTGAGCCAACTTCGGAAAGCAAATGAAAAGCCGCGTCCAGCACCTAGTCTAGTCTTTGACATCTTCTCACCAGTGCGGAGCTAAGTGTTGCCACTAAGACGTGGGAGGGAGCCCCCGAGGCCCAAGGGCGGCACTCCTGAGACTCCGGGGCATGTACAACCCCACTCGTTATTACATGAGAGTGTCGCGGGCGGCGATCTTCACAGGCACTGGGCCTTCTTCACAGGCGATGGGCCTTTCTTCACAGGCACTGGGCCTTCTTCACAGGCGATGGGCATTTCTTCAGGGGTAGAACTTCCGGAGGTGCTGAATGTTCCAGGCATTCTGGATGGGTACCCCGTCCTGTGTCTCCAGGCGCGCGGCGCCAGGCCTGGAGACATGGATGACCTTGAAACGGCCCTCCCACATGAGTGAGAGCTTATGCAGCCCTTCCCTGGAGAGGACCCGCCTCAGGACGAGGTCACCCACCTCGAGGTGGAGCGGACGCTGCGACAGTGGTACCGTCGCAGCGCCAGCTAGTATCTTGTTGCCCGTAGTGCTGCTTCGTGGCGACGTTCCTCCCCCAGCACGAGGTCCATCCCCCGCCTGGCGTCCTGCTGCGTTTCATCAAACACCAGGACCCATGCGGAGCAATGTCTGACCTCATGAGGGAGGACTACTTCTGCTCCATAGACGAGGAAGAACGGGGTCTCGCCTGTCGGCTTGGTGGCGGTGGTGCGGATGGACCACAGCATGGACTAGAGCTCATCGTGCCAGCCCCTGCCGCAGGCCTCAAGCTTCTTTTTGAAGGTCATGGTCTTGAGGCCTCTCAGGACCTCCGCGTTGGCACGTTTGGCCTAGCCATTTCTCCTGGGGTGCGCTACCAAATCGTAGCAGATCTGCGTTCTAAGGTTAGCACAATATGACTTGAAGAGATTACTAGTGAATTGCAAGCCATTATCGGTGATGATGCGGTTGGGGACCCCAAAACGGCTCACGAGGCCCTTGATGAACTTGACCGCAGAGCCAGCTGGGATGGTGCGGACGGCTTCAACCTCCGCCCACTTAGTGAACTTGTCGATGGCGGCGTAGAGGTATCGATAGCCCCCATGCGCTCGAGGGAACGGGCCTAGGATATCTAGCCCCCATACTGTGAACAGCCATGAGAGTGGAATGGTCTGGAGGCCCTGAGCTGGCTGATGGATCTTCTTGGCGTGGAATTAGCAGGCTTCGCAGGACTTCACCAGCTGAGTTGCGTCATTGAGCGTCGTAGGCCAGTAAAATCCGCTGCGGAATGCCTTGCCCATGAGGGTTCGCAACAACAAATGGTGCCCGCAGTCCCCGCTGTGTATGTCGGCTATCAGCTCCTTCCCCTGTTCTGTGGAGATACAACGCAGTGAAACGTCATTTGGCCGCTTCCTGTATAACTCACCATCCCGGACGCAGTATGCTGTGGCCTACCGGGCCACATGCTCCGCGTCCTCCTCCTTCTCTGGCAACGTCCCTTGCATCAGGTATTCCTTGAGTTCCTTGGTCCAGCATCCCTCCTGGGGCTCGAGCGCTAAGAGTAGGCGCGCTCCCGAGGTCGGGCCACAGACTGGGGCTCCTTTGACAGGTGGCTGCGGGAGTTCCTCCCGAGGCTGAGTTGTTCTTGAAAGCGGTGGTGTTGGTGATGGCTTGGAGAGCCGCTCCTCGAAGACGCCAGGCTCTTGGGGCTGTTTCTTGGATGCCCTTCTGGCGATGTCATCGGCTTCCTTGTTGGTTCCCCGGGGCACGTGCTGCAACTCCAGGCCCAGGAACTGCTTCTCCATCTTGCGTACTTCCGCAAGGTATGCCTCCATGTGTTCGCCCTTTGGCTCGTACACCTTGTTAGAGAAGTTGGCGAGGAGCTGCGAGTCGCCCCTGATGGTGAGATGCTTTACCCCCAGTGTCGTTGCAGCCTTCATGCCGGCTATGAGACCTTCGTATTCTGCAATGTTGTTGGAGACCTTTTCGCCCTACTGGAAGCAGAGCTGCACGACGTAGTAGAGCTTGTCCTGAGTGGGCGAGATGAGCACGGCTCCAACCCCCGCGCCTTGGTGCGCGAAGGCACCATCAAAATACATGACCCAGCCGTCGGGCGCCTCGCTTCCCGGTGAGAGGGACCGGTCCTCGCCTATTTCAAGCGACGGGGCGTCCGTCCATTCTGCCATGAAATCAGCGAGTGCGGCTCCCTTGATGACCCTGGTAGTGCTGAACTCCAACTGGAATGCTTGCAACTCGATGTTCCACTCAGCGACCCTTCCAGCAGAGTTGGGGCTCCTGAGCACTCTCTCCAATGGGTAGGTGATGACCCACAAGTATAGGGCATCTATCGTAGTCCTTTCGATAAGTAAGAGTGTCGAACCCAACGAGGAGCAGAAGGAAATGATAAGCGGTTTTCACCAAGGTATTCTATGCAAGCACTGAAATAAGTGGTAACAGGTAGTTTGTGATAAGATAAATTGTAACGAGCAACAAGTAACAAAAGTAAATAAAGTGCTCCCGAGGACACATGGGAATATCGTCAAGCTAGTTTTCATCACGTTCATATGATTCGTGTTCGATACTTTGATAATTTGAATGTGGGTGGATCGGTGCTTGGGTGCTGTTCTTACTTGAACAAGCATCCCACTTATGATTAACCTCTATTGCAAGCATCCGCAACTACAACGAAAGTATTAAGGTAAACCTAACCATAGCATGAAACATATGGATCCAAATTAGCCCCTTACGAAGCAACACATAAACTAGGGTTTAAGCTTCAGTCACTCTAGCAACCCATCATCTACTTATTACTTCCCAATGCCTTCCTCTAAGCCCAAATAATGGTGAAGTGTTATGTAGTCGATGTTCACAAAACACCACTAGAGGCTAGACAACATACATCTTATCAAAATATCAAACGAATACCAAATTCACATGACTACTAATAGCAAGACTTCTCCCTCGTCCTCAGGAACAAACATAATTACTCACAAAAGCATATTCATGTTCATAATCAGAGGGGTAATAATATGCATATAGGATCTAAACATATGATCTTACACCAAATAAACCAACTAGCATCAACTACAAGGAGTAATCAACACTACTAGCAACCTACTAGCACCAATCCCGGACTTTGAGACAAGAATAGGATACAAGAGATGAACTAGGGTTTGGAGATGAGATGGTGCTGGTGAAGATGTTGATGGAGATTGCCCTCTCCCGATGAGTGGAGCGTTGGTGATGACGATGGTGACGATTTCCCCCTCCCGGAGGGAAGTATCCCCGGCAGAACAGCTCTTCCGGAGCTCTAGATTGGATCTGCCAAGGTTCCGCCTCATCACGGCGGAGTCTCGTCCCGAAAGGTTGCTTCTGATTTTTTTGTCATTGAAAGACTTCATATAGGATAGGATGGACGTCAGAGAGCCACTAGGGGGCCCATGAGGTAGGGGGCGTGCCCTAGGGGGGCCCCACCCTCGTGAGTAGGGTGTGGGCCCCCTGGCCTTCATCTTTGGCTAGGATTTTTCTTTATTTATTTTAAGACGTTCCGTGGAGTTTCAGGACTTTTGGAGTTGCGTAGAATAGGTCTCTAATATTTGCTCCTTTTCCAGCCCAGAATTCCAGCAGCCGGCATTCTCCCTCTTCATGTAAACCTTGTAAAATAAGAGAGAATAGCCATAAATATTCTGACATAAAGTGAACTAACAGCCCATAATGCAATAAATATCAATATAAAAGCATGATGCAAAATGGACGTATCAACTCCCCCAAGCTTAGACCTCGCTTGTCCTCAAGCGAAAAGCCAATAACAATAAATATGTCCTCATGTTTAGAGGTAGAGGCGTCGATAAAAATAAAATACGGACATGAAGGCATCATGATTATTCTCATAACAGCAACATATATAGATTTTGTCATATGATTACTTATGTTCAAGTGATGATCTATTCACAATACAAAAGTATAAATCATAAACCTTATTAGGCTCCGACAAACCATAATCTTAGTCATTGAAGCAATTTCAATTTATCATAACATCATAAAGAGTCTATGTCAGAGCTAAAAAGCAAGTCCACATACTCAACTATCATTTAGTCCTTCATAATTGCTAACACTCACGCAATACTTGTGGTTACGGAGTTTTAATCGGACACAGAGAAAGATAGGGGCTTATAGTTTTGCCCCACAACCTTTTACCTCAAGGGTAATGTCAACAATAATGGTTCATGCTCCCCTACATCCAATTAGATATATATATCATGTTCTTTCCAACATGCTGAGCTTGCCAAAGGATAAAATGAAAAAGAAAAGGTGAAGATCACCATGACTCTTGCATAAGGTAGAAGATAATAATAAAGGATAGGCCCTTCGCAGAGGGAAACAGAGGTTGCCATGCGCTTTTATGGTTGGATGCATAAAATCTCAATGTGAAAGAAACGTCACTTTATATTGCCCCTTGTGATATGAACCTTTATTATGCAGTCCGTCGCTTTTATTACTTCCACATCACAAGATCGTATAAAGCTTATTTCCCCCAAACCAATCAATCATACATATTTAGAGCAATCTTTATTGCTTTGCACCGATGACAACTTACTTGAAGGATCTTACTCAATCCATAGGTAGATATGGTGGACTCTCATGGCAAAACTGGTTTAGGGATTTTGGAAGCACAAGTAGTATTTCTACTTGGTGCTGAGAATTTGGCTATCATGAGGGGAAAAGGCAAGCTCAACAAGTTAGAGGATCCATGACAACATACTTTATCTCAGATATAAGAAAGACATAACTCATTACGTTGTCTTCCTTGTCCAACATCAACTCTTTAGCATGTCATATTTTAATGAGTGCTCCCAATCATAAAAGATCTCAATGATAATATATCTATATGTGAAAACCTCTCTTTCCTTATTACTTCCTATTAATTGCAACAATGACCAAAGCTATGTCTGCCAACTCCCAACAATTTTTGATCATCATACTCTTTCTATGTGAAGTCATTACTCTCAATAAGATCAATATGAGCTTTTTGTTTCTTTTTATTCTTTTTGTCTTTCTTTTATTCACCCAAGATCATGGCAAAATAATCAAGCCATTGACTCAACACTAATCTTTATTATATATAGCTCACGGACTCAATTACAAATAGAGATCATAAAGCAAAACTCAAAACTAGATCATGCCATAAGCTTTATTCTACTAGATCAAGATACTACTAATAGGATCGAACTAAGAAAAACGATAAAGATAGGAGTTGTGATGGTGATACGATATCGGAGCACCTCCCCCAAGCTTGGCAGTTGCCAAGGGGAGTGCCCATACCCATGTGATTATATCTCCTTTGTCGGTGAAGAAGGTGGAGGTGACGGATAGTCACACATCGAGTGTAAGAGGTCCTCCAGCTTGTGAATAATGCCCTTGAGTGCGACAATATGCTCCTTCAACAAAATATTTTCTTGTGTGAGATACCTGTTTTGTATACGAGCTAACTCAATCATCTTGAAAGCTTCGATCTCAGTTGGGGTAAGAAGGTTATGATCAAGTTGAAGAATGTCTTTTGCTGCCAGAGCTTGATCCTCCGTGGCCTTCTTGATCCTTTCATCCTTGTTGACCCTCGTGGGTTCTTCCCTCTTCAGATCTATCTTCATTAGCCAAGCATCATTGTCACCATTGTTGGAGGAGGGAGACGACATGATGCCTAGCCTGGAAAACCCTGACAGAAAACAGCTCGAAACAAGAACAGAGGAGGTTTGCGTGATACGGGAGTCAAAACCTTCGGGAGATTATATAATGAATTTTGATCGACCAAAATATGTATCGTGCAAGAAAACAGAGTCCGGAAGGCACACGAGGTGCTCACGAGGTAGGGGGCGCACCCAGGGGGTAGGGCACGCACACCACCCTCGTGGGGCCCTCGTGTCCTTCCCGGACTGCTACTTATTTTTCTATTTTTCTAAATATTCCAAAACGGAGAAATATTGCCTTAAAAATTGTTTTGGAGTCGGTTTACTTACCATACCACATACCTATTCCTTTTCGGAGTCTGAAACGTTCCGAAAAGTGTCCCTTATGTATTCCTCCGGGGTTACGGTTTCAATAATATTGGTTTCAACATTTATGGGATTACCTAAGATATAATGTTTAATTCTTTGACCGTTTACCACCTTCGGATTTGTGCCCTCGAAGTTGTTGATTTTTATGGCACCGGAACGATAGACCTCCTCGATAACATAGAGGCCTTCCCATTTACAGAGAAGTTTTCCTGCAAAAAATCTTAAACGAGACTTGTATAGCAATACATAATCACCTACATTAAACTCACGCTTTTGTATCCTTTTGTCATGCCATCTTTTAACTTTTTCTTTAAACAACTTGGCATTTTCATAAGCCTGGATTCTCCATTCATCAAGTGAGCTAATATCAAATAACCTGTTCTCACCGGCAAGTTTGAAATCATAGTTAAGCTCTTTAATAGCCCAATATCCCTTATGTTCTAGTTCGAGAGGTAAGTGACATGCTTTTCCATAACCATTTTATACGGAGACATACCCATCGGATTTTTGTATGCAGTTCTATATGCCCATAACGCATCATCAAGTTTCTTAGACCAATTCTTTCTAGACCTATTAATAGTCTTTTGCAAAATTAATTTGAGCTCTCTATTGCTCAACTCTACTTGACCACTAGACTGTGGGTGATAAGGAGATGCAATTCTATGATTAACATCATATTTAGCAAGCATTTTATGGAAGGCACAATGAATAAAGTGTGAACCACCATCAGTCATTAAATATCTAGGGACTCCAAACCTCGGAAAAATAACTTCTTTAAGCATTTTAATAGAAGTGTTATGATCAGCACTACTAGTTGGAATAGCTTCTACCCACTTAGTAACGTAATCAACAGCAACTAGAATATGTGTGTATCCATTAGAGGCAGGAAAAGGTCCCATATAATCAAAGCCCCAAACATCAAACGGTTCAATAACAAGAGAATAATTCATAGGCATTTCTTGACGTCTACTAATATTACCAATTCTTTGACATTCATCACAAGACAAGACAAACTTACGGGCATCCTTGAAGAGAGTAAGCCAATAAAAACAAGATTGCAGTACCTTATGTGCAGTTCTATCTCCAGCGTGGTGTCCTCCATAAGACTCGGAATGACACTTGCGTAGGATCTGTTCCCGTTCATGCTCAGGTACACAACGTCTAATAACACCATCTACTCCTTTATAAAGATGTGGGTCATCCCAAAAGTAATGTCTCAAGTCATAGAAAAACTTTTTCTTTTGCTGGTATGTGAAGCTAGGTGGTATAAACTTAGCAACAATATAATTAGCATAATCACCATACCATGGAGTACTACGAGAAGTACTTATAACATTTAATTGTTCATCAGGAAAGTTATCATTAATAGGCAGTGGGTCATCAAGAATATTTTCTAACCTAGACAAGTTGTATGCAACAGGGTTCTCAGCTCCCTTTCTATCAACAATATGCAAATCAAATTCTTGTAGCAAGAGAACCCATCTAATAAGTCTAGGTTTAGCATCTTTCTTTTCCATATGGTATTTAATAGCAACATGATCAGTTTGAATAGTTACTTTAGAATCAACAATATAAGATCTGAACTTATCACAAGCAAATACAACTGCTAAAAGCTCTTTTTCAATAGTAGCATAATTTCTTTGAGCATTGTCTAGAGTCTTACTAGCATAATGAATAACATTTAATTTCTTATCAACTCTTTGCCCTAGAACAACACCTACAGCATAATCACTAGCATCACACATAATTTCAAAGGGTAAATTCCAATCAGGTGGCTGAACAACAGGTGCAGAGACTAATGCTTTCTTAAGTATTTCAAATGCTTCTACACAATCATCATCAAAGACAAATGGTATATCTTTTTGCAATAAATTAGTCAGAGGCCGAGAAATTTTTGAGAAGTCCTTAATGAACCTCCTATAAAATCCAGTGTGACCAAGGAAACTTCTTATACCTTTGATGTCCTTGGGACATGGCATCTTTTCAATAGCATCAACCTTGGCTTTATCAACTTCAATACCTCTTTCAAAAACTTTGTGCCCCAAGACAATACCTTCATTAACCATAAAGTGGCACTTTTCCCGATTCAAGACAAGATTAGTTTCTTCACATCTCTGCAAAACTCGATCAAGATTGCTCAAGCAATCATCAAAAGAGGAACCATAGACGGAAAAATCGTCCATGAAAACCTCACAAATCTTTTCACAAAAGTCAGAGAATATAGCCATCATGCATCTTTGAAAGGTAGCAGGTGCATTACATAAACCAAAAGGCATACGTCTATAAGCAAAAGTACCAAAAGGGCATGTAAAAGTAGTCTTAGATTGATCTCTGGCCGACACATGTATTTGAGAGAAACCAAAATAACCATCTAGAAAGCAATAGTGTGTATGTTTGCATAATATTTCTAGCATTTGATCAATAAAAGGTAAGGGGTAATGATCTTTCTTAGTAGCTTTATTTAACTTGCGGAAATCAATTACCATCCTATAACCTGTGATAATTCTTTGTGGAATCAATTCATCTTTATCATTAGGAACAACAGTAATACCTCCCTTCTTAGGGAGACAATGGACAGGACTTACCCACTCACTATCAGCAGCGGGATAGATTATACCTTCCTCCAGAAGCTTAAGTATTTCTTTTCTTACCACTTCTTTCATTTTAGGATTCAGACATCGCTGAGGATCACGAACTGGTTTGGCATCTGCTTCCAAATTTATTTTATGTTTACATAGAGTGGTACTAATGCCCTTAAGATCATCAAGAGTATATCCAATAGCAGCACGATGCTTCTTCAGAGTTTTCAATAATCTTTCTTCTTCATGCTCTGAAAGGTTAGCACTAATAATAATAGGATATATCTTCTTTTCATCAAGATAAGCATATTTAAGATTATTAGGTAACAGTTTAAGCTCAAACACGGGATCACCCTTGGGTGGAGGAGGATCCCCTAAAATTTCAACAGGCAAATTGTGTTGCAGAATAGGTTCCTGTTTAAAGAATACTTCATCTATTTCCCTTCTTTCATTCATGAACATATCATTTTCATGGTCAGGCAAATAGTGTTCTAAAGGATCACTAGGAGGTACGACAATAGAAGAAAGACCAATAATTTCATCCTTACTAGGTAATTCTTCCTCACTATGTTGTTTACTAAATTTAGAAAAACTAAACTCATGAGACATATCACCTAAACCAATAGTAACAACATCCTTTTCGCAGTCTATCTTAGCATTAACAGTGTTCAAGAAGGGTATACCAAATATAATGGGACAAAATCTATCTTGTGGGGAACCAAGAACAAGAAAATCAGCAGGATATTTAGTTTTCCCACACAAGACTTCAACATCTCTAACAATTCCAATTGGTGAAATAGTATCTCTATTGCCAAGTTTAATTGTGACATCAATATCTTCTATCTCTGTAGGTGCAACATCATGCATAATTTATTTGTATAAGTCATGAGGTATAACACTAGCACTGGCACCCATATCACATAAGCCACGATAACAATGATCTCCTATTTTAACAGAAATAACAGGCAAGCCTACCACAGGTCTAAGTTTATCTTTAGCACAAGGTTTAGCAATTCTAGCAGTTTCACCTTTGAACTGAATAACGTGCCCATCAATATTATTTGACAAGAGATATTTAACAATAGCAATATTAGGTTCTACTTTAACTTGCTCAGGAGGTGTATATGTTCTAATATTGCTTCTATGAACAACAGTTGAAGCTTTAGCATGATCCTTTACTCTAACAGGTAAAGGTGGTTTCTCAACATAAGAAGTAGGAACAATAGGATCATTATAAGTGACAGTCTTTTCTTCAACTTTAATAGGTGTAGCTACTTTTAATTCTATGGGAGGATGATATTTAAACCACTTCTCCTTAGGGAGATCAACATAAGTAGCAAAAGATTCACAGAAAGAAGATACTATCTCAGAGTCAAGTCCATATTTAGTGCTAAACTTACGGAAAATATCGGTGTCCATAAAAGATTTAACACAATCAAACTTAGGTGTCATACCTGACTCTTTGCCTTCGTCGAGGTCCCAATCTTCAGAGTTGCGTTTAATTATATCCAATAAATTCCATCTGAATTCAATAGTCTTCATCATAAAAGAGCCAGCACAAGAAGTATCGAGCATGGTGCGATTGTTTTCAGAAAGCCGAGCATATAAATTTTGAATAATCATTTCTCTTGAGAGCTCATGATTGGGGCATGAATATAACATTGATTTAAGCCTCCCCCAAGCTTGAGCGATGCTTTCTCCTTCGCTAGGCGAGAAATTATATATATAATTGCGATCACGGTGAACAAGATGCATAGGGTAATACTTTTGATGAAATTCCAACTTCAATCTTTTATAGTCCCATGATCTCATATCATCACATAGCCTATACCATATCAATGCGTCTCCCTTCAAAGATAAAGGGAAGACCTTCTTCTTAGCAACATCATCGGGTATACCTTCAAGCTTAAATAATCCACAAACTTCATCCATCTATATATTAAGTGCTCACCAGGATGCTTTGTTCCATCTCCTGTAAAAGCGTCAGCTAGCAGTTTTTCCATCATACCCGAAGGAAATTCAAAAGGAGTTTCATTTTCAATAGGTTCAGTAGGTTGAGGAGCAACTCTTTGCTCTACTGGATGGGATGAAGATACCCCGAACAAGCCCCTCAGAGAATTACTTTCCATAGTAACAAGTGACAGTAAATTTCAGCACACTATATAAATTTTTCCTTACCAAATTCCACCTACCAAAAGCGCTACACTCCCCGGCAATGGCGCCAGAAAAGAGTCTTGATGACCCACAAGTATAGGGGATCTATCGTAGTCCTTTCGATAAGTAAGAGTGTCGAACCCAACAAGGAGCAGAAGGAAATGATAAGCGGTTTTAGCAAGGTATTCTCTGCAAGTACTGAAATAACTGGTAACAGATAGTTTTGTGATAAGATAAATTGTAACGAGCAACAAGTAAAAAAAGTAAATAAAGTGCAGCAAGGTGGCCCAATACTTTTTGTAGCAAAGGACAAGCCGGAACAAACTCTTATAATAGGAAAAGCGCTCCCGAGGACACATGTGAATATCATCAAGCTAGTTTTCATCACGTTCATATGATTCGCCTTCGATAGTTTGATAATTTGATATGTGGGTGGACCGGTGCTTGGGTGCTGTTCTTACTTGAACAAGCATCCCACTTATGATTAACCTCTATTGCAAGCATCCACAACTACAACAAAAGTATTAAGGTAAACCTAACCATAGCATGAAACATATGGATCCAAATCAGCCCCTTACGAAGCAACACATAAACTAGGGTTTAAGCTTCTGTCACTCTAGCAACCCATCATCTACTTATTACTTCCCAATGCCTTCCTCTAGGCCCAAATAATGGTGAAGTGTTATGTAGTCGACGTTCACATAAGACCACTAGAGGCTAGACAACATACATCTTATCAAAATATCAAACGAATACCAAATTCACATGACTACTAATAGCAAGACTTCTCCCTCATCCTCAGGAACAAACGTAATTACTCACAAAGCATATTCATGTTCATAATCAGAGGGGTAATAGTATGCATATAGGATCTGAACATATGATCTTCCACCAAATAAACCAACTAGCATCAACTACAAGGAGTAATCAACACTACTAGCAACCTACTAGCACCAATCCCGGACTTTGAGACAAGAATTGGATACAAGAGATGAACTTGGGTTTGGATGTCAGGACCCCGACTCGATGTCACATCGATCTAGCCGGTAACACCTCATATCACTTTGCGGCCTCACGCACGGTATCCCCACGGTGTCGCCTTACCTTTGTCCGGGACCGTTTGCGCCTTTTGGCTCACGTATATGATAGTGTCGCTAGCATCCATATGATAAAGAGCCCGGGCTGACATGACTAGTCGTAAACCCAAAGTGGCACAGACTTACAGGGACAGGCATCCATGACCCAGCTTCGAACGTGTCGGTCATCAGCAAGTGGGTCCGGGCTGTAGCACTGGGCTAGTAGGACTCCGGTAAACCGGGCTGTAGCGGGCTAACAGGACTCCGGTACTCAAAGCGCGACATTTCCCCGAAGGGACAGACACAGGAACGAAGAAGGACACATGCCGGCCAGCCTAAGTGTTCCAGAGCAGTAGCAAGCTACCATGGCTCAGCGGTAACACTAGGAGACATTTCCCCGTAAGAGAGGCTACTAAAGATAAACGACTAGATAGTCAGATCCCACACATACCAAGCATTTCAATCATACACACAATATGCTCGATATGTGCAAATACAACGAAGCATCACAACATGACTCTACGACACAAGTACTTTATTTAAGGCTCAGAGAGCCATACATAACATACACAAAGGTACAGGTCACACGACCCAACATTCAAGTCATACAGTCATACAAACCAGCAGCGGAAGTAACTTGTCTGAGTACAGACAACTAGTAAAATAAAGGAGGCTTGGAAAGCCTAGCTATACTACATGGTCCTTCACAAGCTCAGGGTCACCACCTGGGTCTTTAGCCTACTCGTTGATGTCAACGTATACATAGAACCCATCAGAAGGGGTTGCAGCGTCTTCTGTAAAAAATGTAAATTATATCAACATGAGTACAAAGGTACTCAACAAGACTTACAGCAGATCCTACATACATGCACATTATCAAGAAGGGTTGGTGGAGTTATTGCAGCAAGCCAGCTTTGACTCTTGGCTAAACTATCCTACGATACTCCAACTTGAAATGGTTTTGCGCACACGAGTCCACTACTCACCACTTCAATACACTACCGAGGATCCACCTCCGTCTTCCTACGGAAGAGCCATCCTCGGCACTCACACTTATCTTGAGGCTTTTAGTAGTTTCCATTTACTTGTCTATGAACTGTATAGGCAACCAAGTAGTCCTTTACCGCGGACGCGGCTATTCGAATAGATCATGTTAACCCTGCAGGGGTGTACTCCTTCATACACGCTCTCACCACTTACCGTCGTTTACACGACATGTACTCGGCAACCTTCAAGCGGAAGCCCAACGTGGGTGTCGGCCACGACCTACCTAATCACCTAAGCCTCCAGTCCAGGTTTATCGCCTATTCAGGTTCCATCCGCAGGGAGTCCGGCCGAGGTTTCCCATACGGCCCCGAACGATGTGAACAAGGTTCCCGAGATACCTAACGGGTATTCGGTACACCCGGCCACGTACCTACCGCATCACAGCCCACCCCTACGGTCAGCGCTGTCCACGGCCTCCAGTAGGCTACAAACACCAGAAACTACTTGCAACTCCTGGACGGAGAACTAGGGTGAATAAGAAGCCGAGAGGGTCCATTGGTTTCGGGCCCAATGCATGGTAGTAGCTGATTCTTAAATCACACATACAGATCTCATTGCTTAAGGTCGGCTTCAATGAAACAACCCACCATGTACTCCTACATGGCCTCTCATCGATACCTTTACCAAATCGTGTTCACCACACCACTCTCATTACCGACATAATCATTTCACTCTAGCCCATCACCCAGATGAACCAGCCCTGACACGACTCTAAGCATAGCAGGCATAGCAAGGTAGGAACAACACATACATATGGCTCAATCAACTCCTACACATGCTAGTGGGTTTCATCTAGTTACTGTGGCAATGAAAGGTCATGCAGAGGAAATGGGTTCAACTACCGTAGCACACAGCAGTTTGAAACGCGTTGTCTTAATGCAGTAAAAGAGAGCAGGAGCGAGAACATGGGATTGTATCGATATGATCAAATGGTTGGTTGCTTGCCTGATGGTTCGATGCACTGATACGGTTCTTCGTTAGGGTAATCACGGTACTCCTCGGAGGCAGAACCTGTCGCAAAGGACACCGATACACAACCGTCACCAAACAATGTGCAACAATATGATGCATGCATGAAACATGGTAATATGAGTGTGTTGGGCTAATGCAACTATAACCAGAAGGGTTTGAACAAATTTGAATCAAAGATTCAAATTTCAAACTCAAACATGGCCTTTTAAAGTGCTTTTCCTTGTTTTGCTTAAAACATCAATTTAACTTGTTTGATCATGCATGAAAATATTACAGATGGATAGATTGGATTTTTCTGATCATTTTTCATATATAATTTGTCTGATTTGGAGTTACAGATTAAAAGTTATGAATTTTTGAAGTTTAAATAATATTCTGGAATTTCTTGATTTAATTTAAATCCAGAAATATAAATATTGCGCCAGCATGACGTCAGCATGACGTCAGTGGTCCACTGCGGCTGGATGAGGTCAAACCTGACGTGTGGGGTCCACACGTCAGTGACAGGGGGGTTTAACAGGGTTAATTTAATCCTAATTAGTAATTAGTGGCGCTGGGGCCCACTGTCAGTGTCAGGGGGGGTAGTTAGTTTAACTGATTCGGTTAGTGCTAATCCTAATTAGCTACAGGGCTGGGCTCACCTGTCAGGGACACAGGGGGGTTCCTGCCGTGGTCAAGGTGGGTCAAACCCACCGGCGACATGACGCCGGCGAGGCCCGAGACGGCGGCGCGATGCGGGATCGCGCTACAGGGCACGGGCGAGGCCGTGCTTGGGCTCGTTGGAGAGCTCTTGCTCCCGCGCGTCGAACGGTGGTGGTGGCCGTGCCTGGGGTGGCCTGTACCGTCGACGGCGACGACCGTGGCGGCTGCCGGAGCTCGGTTGAGCTCGGGGTCGAGGCTACAACGGCTGCGGGGATGCGGGGTTGGCACCTACGGCTTCTACGCGATGCGGTGAGGGCGTGGGTGTGCTCGGTTGGGCGCTAAAGTGACCGTGGCCACGACGGCGACATCGCCAGCGGCGTCGAGCTTCGGAGCTCAAGGGGCCGGCAGCTACAGAAGGCTAGGGACGACGGGGCAAGGGGGAATCGAATCAGTGGCTCACCGCGGAGCTGCAGGGATGGTTAGCGGGCTCGGGGACGGCCGGAGTGCAGCGAATCGACGGCGATGACCTCCGGTGGCCGAGGAGGGGAACGGCGACGTAGGCGGCGATGCAGGGCTTCCGGGGACCCGTGGAGCGGTGGGGAGGAAGAGGGGGTCGAGGCGGAGCTCCTGAGCTAGTCGGGGAAGCGAGGGGTGGCCGGTGACGGCTGCTATGGCGAACGGCGGCGAGGGTGGTGTTCGGCCGTGTGAGAGAGAGAGCGAGGGAGAGGAGGGAGGAACTGAGGGAGAGTGAGAGAGAGCAGGGGGGAGGCGTGGCGTCGTCCGGGGCATCGAGCGAGGAGGGGAGGGCAGGCAGGCAGCCGAGCAGGTGGCGTGGTGCGGTGGCGCGCGCGCGCGCCGGCCACACTCCCCTCCCTCTGTCGAGGACGAAGACGACAGAGGAGAGAGGCGGGCTGGGCCGCCTGCTGGCTGGGCCAGCCAGCTGGCTGGGCCGCACAGTGGAGGAGCCCAGGTAAGCTCCTCCTGTTATTTATTTTTCTGTTTTCTAATTTCTGACATTTGTTTTGATTTAAATAATATATTAAATCATTTATTTAACTTATGCCAATTTTTGCAGGAGCTAGATATATTATTCCAGAGCTCCTTTATAATTGGCATAATATTTGGACATATATTAATATATATAATTAATATATTTCCAATGCAAATATTTATGCATTAATTCCAAATGCCCAAAATAAATACCTATGAGCTCTTAAAAATATTGGTTTGATTTTTATCTCTGTCCAATATTTTCAGAGAGCAACATGAACATTTTCTTGGACCCTTTTGGAGAAATTTTTATTTGGATCATTTTCAGGAATGATTCTGAGGGTTTCACAATCCCCATTTCAAGTTAAATGGAAATTTTAAACATGATGCACACACTCTGATGCATGACTAGCTAGGGTGTGACAACTCACCCCCACTCAAAAGAATCTCGTCCCGAGATTTGGGTTCCTCCGGGAAGAAGGCGGGATACTCAAGTCGAAGACGATCCTCCCTTTCCCAAGTTGCTTCATCCTCAGAATGGTGCGACCATTGAACTTTGAGAAACTTGATATTATGACGTCGGGTGGTACGTTCGGCCTGATCGAGGATACGAATGGGGTACTCTCGATATGTAAGATTATCTTGGAGATCAAGCGTTTCGTGGTCCACTTCACGGATGGGATCCGAGAAACAACGCCTGAGTTGGGAAACGTGGAAGACATCGTGGACTCTGGAGAGGTGCGGGGGTAGCTCCAACTGGTAGGCAACTTCTCCTCGTTTGGCGAGAATGCGAAAAGGTCCAATGTAACGAGGAGCCAATTTGCCTTTGATACCGAAACGATGGGTTCCCTTCAGAGGGGTGACCCGAAGATAAGCCTTCTCGTCAACCTCGAAAGTCATAGCCTTATGTTTTCGGTCATATTGACTCTTTTGACGAGATTGGGCTGTTTTCAACTTTTCACGAACGATGCGAACTTGTTCTTCTGCTTCCTGAATCATATCCGGGCCAAAGAATTGTCTTTCCCCGGTCTCTGACCAGTTAAGGGGTGTTCGACACCGCCGTCCATAGAGAACTTCAAAAGGGGCTTTACCCAAGCTAGACTGATAGCTGTTGTTGTAAGCGAATTCGGCAAATGGAAGGCACTTCTCCCAGTCCATTCCGAATGAGATAACAGAGGCTCGAAGCATGTCTTCTAGAATCTGGTTGACGCGTTCCACTTGAGCACTCGACTGAGGGTGGAAAGCGGTGCTGAAGGAGAGACGGGTTCCCATAGCATTTTGGAAACTTTCCCAAAATCGAGAGGTGAAAAGACTTCCTCGATCCGAGTTAATTTCCAAAGGAACACCATGGAGGGACACTATTCGGGAGATGTATAAGTCTGCCAGCTGACTAGCGGTTATACTTTCACGAACAGGTAAGAAATGGGCTACTTTGGAAAGACGATCGACCACGACGAAAATAGCATTATTCCCTCTCTTGGTCCTGGGAAAACCGGTAATGAAATCCATACCAATTTTATCCCATTTCCATTCAGGAATAGCTAAGGGTTGAAGGGTGCCAGCAGGCCGTTGATGCTCTGCTTTTACACGATGACAGACGTCGCAATTTGCAATAAACTGAGCAATTTCTCTCTTCATCCTAGTCCACCAGAACCTCTGGCGTAGGTCCTGATACATCTTAGTACTCCCGGGATGAATGGTGAGAGGAGATTCATGAGCTTCCTTAAGGATCAAACGCCTCAGGTTGCGCACTTTGGGAACCACTAGTCGATCCCCGAAGTATACGATCCCTTGATCATTAATGGAGAAACAATTCGCAATTCCCTTCTGGATGTTTCTCTTGATGCGGGAGATTCCCGGATCTACTTTCTGTGCTTTGATAATTTGATCCGTAAGGGTAGGTTTTGCCACCAAGGTGGAAAGAAAACCTTGAGGTACAATGTGAAGGTTAAGCTTCCGAAATTCCTCATGGAGAAGCGGTTGACTTTGTTGTAACATCAAATTGTTACAATAAGATTTACGACTTAGCGCATCAGCCATGACATTGGCTTTCCCTGGGGTGTAGGTTATTCCTAAATCGAAATCTGTGATCAATTCAACCCAACGTCTTTGCCTGAGATTCAGATCCGGTTGGGTGAAAATGTACTTCAGACTTTGGTGATCAGTGAATATTTCGCAACGATTACCGAGGAGGTAATGTCGCCAGGTCTTAAGTGCATAGACTATGGCTGCAAGCTCTAGATCATGAGTAGGATAATTCTCCTCATGTGGGTGCAATTGCCGTGAAGCGTAGGCAATTACATGTCGATCTTGCATAAGGATGCAACCTAGTCCTTGTCGCGAGGCGTCGCAGTAGATAACAAAGTCTTTGGAGAAGTCTGGCGGTACCAGTACGGGAGCAGAAGTCAGGCGTCTTTTCAGTTCCTGAAAGCTGTGCTCACATTGTGGAGTCCACTCGAACTTCTTATCCTTCTTGAGGAGTTCGGTTAGAGGTTTAGCAACCTTGGAGAAGTTCTCGACAAAGCGACGACAATGGCTCGCTAAGCCTAGAAAACTCCGAACTTGCTTGACCGATTCAGGTGGAGTCCAATTAAGGACGGCTTGAACTCGCTCAGGGTTAACAGCAATACCTTTACCAGATATCACATGACCCAGATAGGTCACTTCTGACAACCAGAATTCACATTTAGAAAATTTGGCATAAAGGCGATGCTCTCGAAGTTTCTTCAACACTAGCCTTAGATGTTCGGCATGTTCTTCCTCGTTCTTGGAGTAGATGAGTATATCATCGAGGTAAACCACGACGAATTTATCCAAATACTCCATGAAGATTGAGTTCATTAACTGAGAAAAAGTGGCTGGAGCGTTGGTTAAACCGAAGGACATGACGGTGTACTCGTATTGGCCATAACGAGTAACAAAGGCCATTTTAGGAATGTCCCCGTTTCTGATTTTGATTTGATGGTAGCCCAACCTCAAATCCATCTTGGAGAAGACTGAGGATCCAGCGAGCTGATCGTACAGGTCGTTGATCCTGGGAAGCGGATATTTGTTCTTGATTGTGACCAAATTGACAGGTCGGTAATCTACAACCATCCGGTCCGTACCATCCTTCTTCTTGACGAATAGGACGGGGCAAGCCCACGGAGATGAACTAGGGCGGATGAAACCCTTTTTCAAGGACTCATCGAGTTGTTTCTTAAGCTCGGCTAGTTCTAGGGGTGCCATCTTATAAGGTCTTCTAGCAATCGGAACGGTTCCTGGAATGAGGTCTATTACGAACTCAACATCCCTGTCAGGTGGAACACCTGGAAATTCCTCTGGAAAGACATCCGGGAAGTCACGGACTATCGGAATGTCCTCAAGGTCTGGCAAAGGGCTGGCGTTAAGAGAATATAATTGTCGCTTGGCTATTCGGGTCAAGACATTGACTATCTTCCCCGAAGGATGGGTGAGTTGAACAGTCCTAGAGAAGCAATCAATTTGGGCATGATGAGCCGACATCCAGTCCATACCCAGAATGATATTAATATCTGAAGATTTAAGGGCTATCAAAGACGCGAGGAAAACAAGTCTGTCGACTTGGATTTCATTTCCAATACTTACCCTAGAGGTCTGCCATCTAGAACCAGGAGTAGAAATTTCCATAGTGGATGGCATGTCACAGAATGCAACGTTATGCAAACGAGCATAATTTTCGGATATAAAAGAATGAGAGGCTCCTGTATCGAAAAGAACAGATGCCGGGTGGCAATTAACAAGAAGCGTACCGAGAACGACGTTGGGATCCTCTTGAGCTTCTTCGGCAGAGATACAGTTGACATGGCCACGTGAAGCGGTGACCGGCTTGGCGTGGAATATTTTTCCTGTCGGCTTGCCACGGCCAACAGCTTTAGCAGACTGGTTGGGGTTGGTCTGGGGACACTCACGCATATAGTGACCAGATTCCCCACACTTGAAACAAGTCACGGAACTGGTACGTGGAGAAGCATTGTTAGTTGGACCCCCATAGGGCTTGGCCGGAGCAGACTGTTGAACAGGGCGAGGCGCCTGGAAAGATGGCCTCGGTGTGAACCTGGGTGGCAGGGCGGTGTTGGGTACCCACACGCGGCGCTTCTGAGGACCAGCACCGGATGAGGAACCCATGTCATGGCCATGCTTGCGTGTTGCGTCATAGTCAGTCTGACCAGTTTCAGCACTGATGGCTTTGTTGACAAGTTTCTGAAAAGATGTGCACTCATGCAGACGGAGGTCACGGCGAAGCTCAGGACTAAGGCCCTTACGGAACCTTGCTTGCTTCTTGGCGTCAGTAGAAACTTCCTCGGTTGCATATCGTGCGAGATTACCAAACTCCCTGCTGTAAACATCCACAGAAAGTCGGCCTTGGGTGAAACTGCAAAATTCTTCACGTTTACGGTCCATGAGACCCTCCGGAATGTGATGTTCACGGAAAGCCTCACTGAACTCAGCCCAAGTAGTGACATGGCCCGCTGGGCGCATAGCTCCATAATTCTCCCACCATAGACTGGCGGGGCCTTCAAGATGATATGCAGCAAAGGTGACCTTGTCAGCCTCAGCTACTAGCGCGGAACGCAGCTTGTGAGAGATACTGCGAAGCCAGTCATCAGCGTCGAGAGGCTCGACGGAGTGGTGGAACGTGGGTGGATG
>NC_057800.1:473443733-473445308 GCF_018294505.1 Triticum aestivum | reverse complement strand
CCTTGTTTACGTGCCGCGCCGTGATTTTGTTGGTGTTCTAGGCTCGCGTCTCTAGCACAGTCTAGCCTAGGACCAGCACAGTACCGTCGTTGAGCGTTTATTCAACTTTGCATCTCTGAATTGATTATTGCTGACCCTTTTTGCTACCATACTATAAGCCTTCCCAGCTCCACATACATCTACGTCGTGTGTTTGACTCTCCCTGGTAATCGCTCTATCCAAGCTTTGAGAGTTTTTGACTACAACGGTTGCCGATCACCGCCTGCTGCTGGGTAAGAACTGGTAAGAATTTGAGATTTGCTTGACGGATTTGTGATACACCACCACCACTTCTTAGTAGTCTGTAGGATCATATTCTTGTGTGTTTCTATTGCTGCTAACCATGCCAGGATCACAAGCCGACGAGATTGACTGGGAGAACTTATCGAACAAGGAGCTTCATGATAAGTTTCAGCGAATGATGACTGAACAGGTGCAAGATGTGCTGAACAATTTTGAAGAGGCCATGGAGAAGATTACTGGCCTTGAGAAGACGTTCGAAACAAAGCTCGATAACAGATTTAATGAACTGCTTGCGCGTCTTCCACCACCGGCTGCACCTGTCGCACCTCTGCAACAACAACAACTACGCCCCCTTCCGAATCAGTATGGACGAGCACAGCGTGTTCCTATTGAGCCAGGACAAAATTCTGGTGCCGCTGCTACTGTTGTTGGTGCTTCTTTGGCTCCTGCTACTGCTGTTGCTGGTACCCAGGAGGATGATGATTATGTGGGAGATTATGAGGATGAAGTTGATCAAAATCCAAACTACGTGTAGCCACCAGCACCACCACCACCAGGTCGACCTCAGGTATATATTCGTAATGGTAGGCCTGCACCACCACCTCTGGTACGAGATGATGTCCATATTCCTAAACTGAAATTGAATATTCCACCATTTGAGGGTAGATATGTTCCTGGTATATATCTTACTTGGGAGTTAGAAACTGAACAACGATTTACATGTTTACAATATCCTGAGGAGAGACGAGTTGCTGCTGCTGTTTGTGCTTTCACTAGTTTTGCATGTGTATGGTGGTCTGAACGTTGTAGATTATATCCTATTCCAACTACTTGGGCTGCTTTGAAAACTGCTATGCGTATGCGTTGGGTTCCACCATATTATCAACGTGAATTGCTTCAAAAATTGCAGCGTTTAAGACAAGGAAAAAATTCTGTAGAAGAATATTATCAGGAATTACAAACTGGCATGATTAGATGTGGTATTGTTGAGGAGAATGAAGCTATGCTTGCACGTTTTCTGGGTGGATTAAATAGAGAGATTCAGACCATTCTAGACTATAAGGAGTATACTAATATCACTCGTTTATTCCATCTTGCTTGTAAAGCTGAACGTGAAGTGCAGGATCGACAAGCATTGGGGCGAACTAACTTTTCTGCAGGCCGACCTTCCTCATGGACACCACGTGCATCTTCTACTTCAACTGCACCAGCACCTCCATCCGGTGCCACCTCCAGCCGTGATACAAGAAAACAGGCACAACCACCATTATCTGCCAAGAGCGCACCTGCGGG
>NC_057800.1:473352353-473443723 GCF_018294505.1 Triticum aestivum | reverse complement strand
GTTAATCCTCTGATGGTGTGCTGTGTTCTGTTCAATACGCTCCAACAAACGGTTGGTCTCCCGCTTGTTTCTCTCAGCTTCCATCATAACCTCGGCTAGGGAAGGAGGATGAGGCAGATTTTCATTCCTGCCTTCACTGCCTTCGGCCTGCTCTTGAGAAGCAGGGTTAGCGCGCGTGTTGACCATCCTAGGTAAACAAGACAATGATTTAGTCAGAATGATAAAATTCCGACATAGGATACAGAATGTAAGGAATAACTCGAAATGCAAGATGATCATCCGTATGACATGGTAAAAACAGAAACTGCTTCTTTTATTCCATCGTCATACACACCATACAGGGTTTAGTACAAGACCAAACAAAGTACTATTACGGTGAGAAAAGGATTACATCTCATCGAAGGCATCCCAAGCTCCTATACATTATTTTTCTACACCTCCGGAAAGAGTACAAACTAGGTCATATCCCACGAGTCACGCGGGACGATAGACGACACAGCTAGTGCGAACTAGTGATACTACCACTAACTCAGACCGATCCGTAGTAGTCCTCGTAGAAGTCACCTCCATAGCCCGGAAGCTCAACATGATCATCCGGAAACAGACGATCTCGCGGAGCTTGTGGACCATAGGGGCTAGGATGAGGTCTTGGACCAACAGACGGTGGCCTGCGGGGACTGCGAGGTGGGGTGATGCCTCCTACATCACGCCAACCCATCACGTCTGACAGAGCAGATCTCACAGGATAGAGATCGCGCATATCTGAACATCCAGCTTGCACCGCCGGTGCGAACCGAGTCAAAGTGGCCCAGTGGTCAGCACGGGTATTGAAGAGCTCTAACCTTAAGGCCCGATTTTCACAGTCCTTATCCTCGAGCATCTCAGCAGTGGTGCGAGTCCGTGAATCCTCCTGAGTGGGGTCAGCATAGATAGCTTGAAGATACCCTTGTGCTCCCGGAAGTGATCCTGGCATATACCGGAAATCAGAGTCCCGAAATAGACCAGATCTGACTCGCATAATGGTCATCATAGAGTAGGCGGCATCCTGCACAGCCATCTCAATAGTAACCCCGAGTCCATAGGAGCAGTGAAGGGGCTCGATGGATCCAGGATAAGATGGAAATATCCGGACAGTGCAGAGATACTGGCTTTGATTGAAGTCCCGGAATTGCTCCTCGACCGTGTACTCAGGATACCAACGGTATCCAGCCTCAGTCATTACCCTGACCAACTTGGCAGTATGGCCGGGTACATCTAGGCATCGAGTCAGGCGAACCACTTGATTGAGGTCGCGAGTGGCCATCTGAAAGCACAATCATAATGCAAACGCATTAGAATTCCTAGCAAAATTTCGGCAGCATAACAGCTGTAAATGCTCAAGAAGGATTTTGAGACATTTGACAAAGGATTTCGTACACACTCAACATCATCATATCAAAGTTCTGAATCCATTCTAACAACATAATGTGGTAGTAGAACTGAACTAGGCTTGTATCCATCAAACTTATAAGGTACTACTGATTAGTAACACGTGATCCTGATAGAGAGAACAGATCCTAATTCCTTAACCCCCGGTGGAAGAATGGACTGACTCAGATCAGAATGTCATAAGATAAAGGAGTAAAAAGAGCCTTACGTTCCAACCCACAAACAATTCCCCTACATATAACTAAAGAATTTCTAGACTCAACATCGACTAGTTTGGCTTGGAGAACCTACAGGCAGTCCGGCTCTGATGCCAACGCTGTCAGGACCCCGACTCGATGTCACATCGATCTAGCCGGTAACACCTCATATCACTTTGCGGCCTCACGCACGGTATCCCCACGGTGTCGCCTTACCTTTGTCCGGGACCGTTTGCGCCTTTTGGCTCACGTATATGATAGTGTCGCTAGCATCCATATGATAAAGAGCCCGGGCTGACATGACTAGTCGTAAACCCAAAGTGGCACAGACTTACAGGGACAGGCATCCATGACCCAGCTTCGAACGTGTCGGTCATCAGCAAGTGGGTCCGGGCTGTAGCACTGGGCTAGTAGGACTCCGGTAAACCGGGCTGTAGCGGGCTAACAGGACTCCGGTACTCAAAGCGCGACATTTCCCCGAAGGGACAGACACAGGAACGAAGAAGGACACATGCCGGCCAGCCTAAGTGTTCCAGAGCAGTAGCAAGCTACCATGGCTCAGCGGTAACACTAGGAGACATTTCCCGATAAGAGAGGCTACTAAAGATAAACGACTAGATAGTCAGATCCCACACATACCAAGCATTTCAATCATACACACAATATGCTCGATATGTGCAAATACAACGAAGCATCACAACATGACTCTACGACACAAGTACTTTATTTAAGGCTCAGAGAGCCATACATAACATACACAAAGGTACGGGTCACACGACCCAACATTCAAGTCATACAGTTATACAAACCAGCAGCGGAAGTAACTTGTCTGAGTACAGACAACTAGTAAAATAAAGGAGGCTTGGAAAGCCTAGCTATACTACATGGTCCTTCACAAGCTCAGGGTCACCACCTGGGTCTTTAGCCTACTCGTTGATGTCAACGTCTACATAGAACCCATCAGAAGGGGTTGCAGCGTCTTCTGTAAAAAATGTAAATTATAGCAACATGAGTACAAAGGTACTCAGCAAGACTTACAGCAGATCCTACATACATGCACATTATCAAGAAGGGTTGGTGGAGTTATTGCAGCAAGCCAGCTTTGACTCTTGGCTAAACTATCCTACGATACTCCAACTTGAAATGGTTTTGCGCACACGAGTCCACTACTCACCACTTCAATACACTACCGAGGATCCACCTCCGTCTTCCTACGGAAGAGCCATCCTCGGCACTCACACTTATCTTGAGGCTTTTAGTAGTTTCCATTTACTTGTCTATGAACTGTATAGGCAACCAAGTAGTCCTTTACCGCGGACGCGGCTATTCGAGTAGATCATGTTAACCCTGCAGGGGTGTACTCCTTCATACACGCTCTCACCACTTACCGTCGTTTACACGACATGTACTCGGCAACCTTCAAGCGGAAGCCCAACGTGGGTGTCGGCCACGACCTACCTAATCACCTAAGCCTCCAGTCCAGGTTTATCGCCTATTCAGGTTCCATCCGCAGGGAGTCCGGCCGAGGTTTCCCATACGGCCCCGAACGATGTGAACAGGGTTCCCGAGATACCTAACGGGTATTCGGTACACCCGGCCACGTACCTACCGCATCACAGCCCACCCCTACGGTCAGCGCTGTCCACGGCCTCCAGTAGGCTACAAACACCAGAAACTACTTGCAACTCCTGGACGGAGAACTAGGGTGAATAAGAAGCCGAGAGGGTCCATTGGTTTCGGGCCCAATGCATGGTAGTAGCTGATTCTTAATCACACATACAGATCTCAGTGCTTAAGGTCGGCTTCAATGAAACAACCCACCATGTACTCCTACATGGCCTCTCATCGATACCTTTACCAAATCGTGTTCACCACACCACTCTCATTACCGACATAATCATTTCACTCTAGCCCATCACCCAGATGAACCAGACCTGACACGACTCTAAGCATAGCAGGCATAGCAAGGTAGGAACAACACATACATATGGCTCAATCAACTCCTACACATGCTAGTGGGTTTCATCTAGTTACTGTGGCAATGACAGGTCATGCAGAGGAAATGGGTTCAACTACCGTAGCACACAGCAGTTTGAAACGTGTTGTCCTAATGCAGTAAAAGAGAGCAGGAGCGAGAACATGGGATTGTATCGATATGATCAAATGGTTGGTTGCTTGCCTGATGGTTCGATGCACTGATACGGTTCTTCGTTAGGGTAATCACGGTACTCCTCGGGGGCAGAACCTGTCGCAAGGATACCGATACACAACCATCACCAAACAATGTGCAACAATATGATGCATGCATGAAACATAGCAATATGAGTGTGTTGGACTAATGCAACTAAAACCAGAAGGGTTTGAACAAATTTGAATCAAAGATTCAAATTTCAAACTCAAACATGGCCTCTTAAAGTGCTTTTCCTTGTTCTGCTTGAAACATCAATTTAACTTGTTTGATCATGCATGAGAATAGTACAGATGGATAGATTGGATTTTTCTGATCATTTTTCATATATAATTTGTCCAATTTGGAGTTACAGAATAAAAGTTATGAATTTTTGAAGTTTAAATAATATTCTGGAATTTCCTGATTTAAATTAAATTCAGAAATTATAATTACTGCGCCAGCATGACGTCAGCATGACGTCAGTGGTCAACTGCGGCTGGCTGGAGTCAAACCTGACGTGTGGGGGCCACACGTCAGTGACAGTGGGGTTTAACAGGTTTAATTTATTCCTAATTAGGGGTTAGTGGCGTTGGGGGCCCACTGTCAGTGTCAGGGGGTTAACCATTAGTGGTTAGCACTAATCCTAATTAGCTACAGGGCTGGGCCCACCTGTCAGGGACTCAGGGGGTGTCCTGCCGTGGTCAAAGTGGGTCAAACCCACCGGCGACGTGACGCCGGCGAGGCCCGAGACGGCGGCGCGACGCGGGATCGCGCTACAGGGCACGGGCGAGGCCGTGCTTGGGCTCGTTGGAAAGCTCTTGCTCCCGCGCGTCGAACGGTGGCCGTGGCTGGGCCTGGGGTGGCCGGATTCGACGGCGGCGAGCTCGGCTGCGGCCGCCGGAGTTCGGGTGCGGTCGGGATCGGTGTTGCAGGGGGTTTGGGGAGGCGTTAGTGCGTGCTGCGTGCTCCTAGTGAGGTGTGGAGCACGATAGTGTGCTCGGTTGGGTGCTACGGTGACCGTGGCCACGACGGCGACATCGCCGGCGGCGTGGAGCTCTCGGCCAAGGTGGGGCTAGGGCCTAGAGATTGAACGAGACCAGGGGAGAAGGGGGAAACGACTCGGGGGCTCACCGCGGAGCTGCAGGGATGGTTAGCGGGCTCGGGGACGCGCTGGAGACGGCAAATTTGACGGCGACGATGGTCGGAGCCCGAAGAGGGGAACGGCGACGTGGCGGCGATGTAGGGCTTCCGGGGAGCTGTGGGTCGGTGGAGAGGGAAGAGGGGGTCGAGGCGGAGCTCCTGAGCTAGTCGGGGGAGCGAGGGGTGGCCGGAGACGGCTGCTGTGGCGAACGGCGGCGACGATGGTGTTCGGCCATGTGAGAGAGAGAGCGAGGGAGAGGAGGGAAGAGCCGAGGGAGAGTGAGAGAGAGCAGGGGGGAGGCGTGGCGTCGTCCAGGGGCATCGAGGCGAGGAGGGGAGGGCAGGCAGGCAGGGAGAGAGGTGGCGTGGCGCGGTGGCGCGCGCGCGCGCCGGCCACACTCCCCTCCCTCTGTCGGGACGAAGACGACAGAGGAGGGAGGTGGGCTGGGCCGGCTGCTGGCTGGGCCAGCCAGCTGGCTGGGCCGCACAGTGGAGGAGCCCAGGTAAGCTTCTCCCCCTTTTATTTTTTTTCTGTTTTCTAATTTCTGACATTTGTTTTGATTTAAATAATATATTAAATCATTTATTTAACTTATGCCAATTTTTGCAGGGGCTAGATATATTATTCCAGAGCTCCTTTATATATGGCATAATATTTGGACATATATTAATATATATAATTAATATATTTCCAATGCAAATATTTATGCATTAATTCCAAATGCCCAAAATAAATACCTATGAGCTCTTAAAAATATTGGTTTGATTTTTATCTCTGTCCAATATTTTCAGAGAGCAACATGAGCATTTTCTTGGACCCTTTTGGAGAAATTTTTATTTGGGTCATTTTCAAAAAGATTCTGAGGGTTTCACAGATCCCCATTTCAAGTTTCTGATGAAAGAGTAAACATGATGCAACACTCTAATGCATGGCTAGCTAGGATGTGACAACTCACCCCCACTCAAAAGAATCTCGTCCCGAGATTTGGGTTCCTCCGGGAAGAAGGCGGGATACTCGAGTCGAAGACGATCCTCCCTTTCCCAAGTTGCTTCATCCTCAGAATGGTGCGACCATTGTACTTTGAGAAACTTGATGTTATGACGTCGAGTGGTACGTTCGGCCTGATCGAGGATACGAATGGGGTACTCTCGATATGTAAGATTATCTTGGAGATCAAGCGTTTCGTGGTCCACTTCACGGATAGGATCCGAGAAGCAACGCCTGAGTTGAGAAACGTGGAAGACATCGTGGACTCTGGAGAGGTGCGGAGGTAGTTCCAACTGGTAGGCAACTTCTCCTCGTTTGGCGAGAATGCGAAAAGGTCCAATGTAACGAGGAGCCAATTTTCCTTTGATACCGAAACGATGGGTTCCCTTCAGAGGGGTGACCCGAAGATAAGCCTTCTCGTCAACCTCGAAAGTCATAGCCTTATGTTTTCGGTCATATTGACTCTTTTGACGAGATTGGGCTGTTTTCAACTTTTCACGAACGATGCGAACTTGTTCTTCTGCTTCCTGAATCATGTCCGGGCCAAAGAATTGTCTTTCCCCGGTCTCTGACCAGTTAAGGGGTGTTCGACACCGTCGTCCATAAAGAACTTCAAAAGGGGCTTTACCCAAGCTAGATTGATAGCTGTTGTTGTAAGCGAATTCGGCAAATGGAAGGCACTTCTCCCAGTCCATTCCGAAAGAGATAACAGAGGCTCGAAGCATGTCTTCTAGAATTTGGTTGACGCGTTCCACTTGACCACTCGACTGAGGGTGGAAAGCGGTGGTAAAGGAGAGACGAGTCCCCATAGCATTTTGGAAACTTTCCCAAAATCGAGAGGTGAAAAGACTTCCTCGATCCGAGTTAATTTCCAAAGGAACACCATGGAGAGACACTATTCGGGAGATGTACAAATCTGCCAGCTGACTAGCGGTTATACTCTCACGAACAGGTAAGAAATGGGCTACTTTGGAAAGACGATCGACCACGACGAAAATAGCATTATTCCCTCTCTTGGTCCTGGGAAAACCGGTAATGAAATCCATACCAATTTTATCCCATTTCCATTCAGGAATAGCTAAGGGTTGAAGGGTGCCAGCAGGCCGTTGGTGCTCTGCTTTTACACGACGACAGACGTCGCAATTAGCAATAAACTGAGCAATTTCTCTCTTCATCCTAGTCCACCAGAACCTCTGGCGTAGGTCCTGATACATCTTAGTACTACCGGGATGAATAGTGAGAGGAGATTCATGAGCTTCTTTAAGGATCAACTGCCATAGATGCTGGTTCTTGGGAACCACTAGACGGTTCTCAAAGTACACAACACCATGATCATTTGTGGAGAAACAACTAGCACCTCCGCTAGCAATGTTCTCTTTGATTTTAGATATTCCCTTATCTCGCTTTTGGGCAGCGATGATTTGATCCGTAAGAGTAGGTTTTGCTACCAAGGTGGAAAGAAAACCTTGAGGAACAATGTGAAGGTTAAGCTTCCGAAATTCCTCATGGAGAAGCGGTTGACTTTGTTGTAACATCAGGTTGTTACAATAAGATTTACGACTTAGCGCATCAGCCATGACGTTGGCTTTCCCTGGGGTGTAGGTTATTCCTAAGTCGAAGTCTGTGATCAATTCAACCCAACGTCTTTGCCTGAGATTCAAATCCGGTTGGGTGAAAATGTACTTCAGACTTTGGTGATCAGTGAATATTTCGCAACGATTACCGAGGAGGTAATGTCGCCAGGTCTTAAGTGCATAGACTACGGCTGCAAGCTCTAGATCATGAGTAGGATAATTCTCCTCATGTGGGTGCAATTGCCGTGAAGCGTAAGCAATTACGTGTCGGTCTTGCATAAGAATGCAACCTAGTCCTTGTCGCGAGGCGTCGCAGTAGATAACAAAGTCCTTGGAAAAGTCTGGCGGTACCAGTACGGGAGCAGAGGTCAGGCGTCTTTTCAGTTCCTGAAAGCTGTGCTCACATTGTGGAGTCCATTCGAACTTTTTATCTTTCTTGAGGAGTTCGGTTAGAGGTTTAGCAACTTTGGAGAAGTTCTCGACAAAGCGACGACAATAGCTCGCTAAGCCTAGAAAACTCCGAACTTGCTTGACCGATTCAGGTGGAGTCCAATTAAGGACGGCTTGAACTCGCTCAGGGTTAACAGCAATACCTTTACCAGATATTACATGACCTAGATAGGTCACTTCTGACAACCAGAATTCACATTTAGAAAATTTGGCATAAAGGCGATGCTCTCGAAGTTTCTTCAACACTAGTCTTAAATGTTCGGCATGTTCTTCCTCGTTCTTGGAGTAGATGGGTATATCATCGAGGTAAACCACGACGAATTTATCCAAATACTCCATGAAGATTGAGTTCATTAACCGAGAAAAAGTGGCTGGAGCGTTGGTTAATCCGAAGGACATGACGGTGTACTCGTATTGGCCATAATGAGTAACAAAGGCCGTTTTAGGAATGTCCCCGTTTCTGATTTTGATTTGATGGTAGCCCAACCTCAAATCCATCTTGGAGAAGACTGAGGATCCAGCGAGCTGATCATACAGGTCGTTGATCCTAGGAAGTGGATATTTGTTCTTGATTGTGACCAAATTGACAGGTCGGTAATCTACCACCATCCGGTCCGTACCATCTTTCTTCTTGAAGAATAGGACGGGGCAAGCCCACGGAGATGAACTAGGGCGGATGAAACCCTTTTTCAAGGATTCATCGAGTTGTTTCTTAAGCTCGGCTAGTTCTAGTGGTGCCATCTTATAAGGTCTTCTAGCAATCGGAACGGTTCCTGGAATGAGGTCTATTACGAACTCAACATCCCTGTCAGGTGGAACACCTGGCAATTCCTCTGGAAAAACATCCGGAAAGTCACGGACTATCGGAATGTCCTCAAGGTCTGGCAAAGGGCTGGCATTAAGAGAATATAATTGTCGCTTGGCTAATCGGGTCAAGACATTGACTATCTTCCCCGAAGGATGGGTGTGTTGAACAGTCCTAGAGAAGCAATCAATCTTGGCTTGATGAGCTGACATCCAGTCCATACCCAGAATGATGTTAATATCTGAAGATTTAAGGGCTATCAAAGATGCGAGAAAAACAAGTCTGTCGACTTGGATTTCATTTCCATAACTTACCCTAGAGGTCTGCCATCTAGAACCAGGGGTAGAAATTTCCATAGTGGATGGCATGTCACAGAATGCAACGTTATGCAAACGAGCATAATTTTCGGATATAAAAGAATGAGAGGCTCCTGTATCGAAAAGAACAGATGCCGGGTGGCAATTAACAAGAAGCGTACCGAGAACGACGTTGGGATCCTCTTGAGCTTCTTCGGCAGAGATACAGTTGACATGGCCACGTGAAGCGGTGACCGGTTTAGCATGAAACACTTTCCCTGTCGGCTTGCCACGGCCAACAGCTTTAGCAGATTGATTGGGGTTGGTCTGGGGACACTCACGCATATAGTGACCAGATTCCCCACATTTGAAACAAGTCACGGAACTGGTACGTGGAGGAGCATTATTGGTTGGACCCCCATAGGGCTTGGCTGGAGCAGACTGTTGAACGGGGCGAGGCGCCTGGAAAGATGGCCTCGGTGTGAACCTGGGTGGCAGGGCGGTGTTGGGTACCCACACGCGGCGCTTCTGAGGACCAGCACCGGATGAGGAACCCATGTCACGGCCATGCTTGCGTGTTGCGTCATAGTCAGTCTGACCAGTTTCAGCACTGATGGCTTTGTTGACAAGTTTCTGAAAAGATGTGCACTCATGCAGACGGAGGTCACGGCGAAGCTCAGGACTAAGTCCCTTACGGAACCTTGCTTGCTTCTTGGCGTCAGTAGAAACTTCCTCGGTTGCATATCGTGCGAGATTACCAAACTCCCTGCTGTAAACATCCACAGAAAGTCGGCCTTGGGTGAAATTGCAGAATTCCTCACGTTTACGGTCCATGAGACCCTCCGGAATGTGATGTTCACGGAAAGCCTCGCTGAACTCAGCCCAAGTAGTGACATGGCCCGCTGGGCGCATAGCTCCATAATTCTCCCACCATAGACTGGCGGGGCCTTCAAGATGATATGCAGCAAAGGTGACCTTGTCAGCCTCTGCTACCAGCGCGGAACGCAGTTTGTGAGCGATACTGCGAAGCCAGTCATCAGCGTCGAGAGGCTCGACGGAGTGGTGGAACGTGGGTGGATGCAATTTGATAAAATCACTGAGTGACACCACGTTAGTCCTCTGATGGTGTGCTGTGTTCTGTTCAATACGCTCCAACAAACGGTTGGTCTCCCGCTTGTTTCTCTCAGCTTCCATCATAACCTCGGCTAGGGAAGGAGGATGAGGCAGATTTGCATCCCTGACTTCACTGCCTTCGGCCTGCTCTTGAGGAGCAGGGTTAGTGCGCGTGTTGACCATCCTAGGTAAACAAGACAATGATTTAGTCAGGATGATAAAATTCCGACATAGGATATAAAATGTAAGGAATAACTCGAAATGCAAGATGATCATCCGTATGACATGGTAGATACAGAAACTGCTTCTTTATTCCATCGTCATACACACCATACAGGGTTTAGTACAAGACCAAACAAAGTACTATTACGGTGAAAAGAGGATTACATCTCATCGGAGGCATTCCAAGCTCCTATACATTATTTTTCTACACCTCCGGAAGAGTACAAACTAGGTCATATCCCACGAGTCACGCGGGACGATAGAAGACACAGCTAGTGCGAACTAGTGATACTACCACTAACTCAGACCGATCCGTAGTAGTCCTCGTAGAAGTCACCTCCATAGCCTGGAAGCTCAACATGATCATCCGGAAACAGACGGTCTCGCGGAGCTTGTGGACCATAGGGGCTAGGATGAGGCCTTGGACCAACAGACGGTGGCCTGCGGGGACCGCGAGGTGGGGTGATGCCTCCTACATCACGCCAACCCATCACGTCTGGCAGAGCAGATCTCACAGGATAGAGATCGCGCATATCTGAATATCCAGCTTGCACCGCCGGTGCGAACCGAGTCAAAGTGGCCCAGTGGTCAGCACGGGTATTGAAGAGCTCTAACCTCAAGGCCCGATTTTCACGGTCCTTATCCTCGAGCATCTCAGCAGTGGTGCGAGTCCGTGAATCCTCCTGGGTGGGGTCAGCATAAATAGCCTGGAGATACCCTTGTGCTCCCGGAAGTGATCCTGGCATATACCGGAAATCAGAGTCCCGAAATAACCCAGATCTGACTCGCATAATGGTCATCATAGAGTAGGCGGCGTCCTGCACAGCCATCTCAATAGTAACACCGAGTCCATAGGAGCAGTGAAGAGGCTCGGTGGATCCAGGATAAGATGGAAATATCCTGACAGTGCAGAGATACTGGCTTTGATTAAAATCTCGGAATTGCTCTTCGACCGTGTACTCGGGATACCAGCGGTATCCAGCCTCAGTCATTACCCTGACCAACTTGGCAGTATGGCTGGGTACATCTAGGCATCGAGTCAGGCGAACCACTTGATTGAGGTCGCGAGTGGCCATCTGAAAGCACAATCATAATGCAAAGGCATTAGAACTTCTAGCAAAATTTCGGCAGCATAACAGCTGTAAATGCTCAAAAAGGATTTTGAGACATTTGACAAAGGATTTCGTACACACTCAACATCATCATATCAAAGTTCTGAAACCATTCTAACAACATAAGGTGGTAGTAGAACTGAACTAGGCTTGAATCCATCAACTTATAAGGTACTACTGATTAGTAACTCGTGATCCTGAAAGAGAGAACAGATCCTAATTCCTTAACCCCCGGTGGAAGAATGGACTGACTCGGATCAGAATGTCATTAGATAAAGGAGTAAAAAGAGCCTTACGTTCCAACCCACAAACAATTCCCCTACATATAACTAAAGAATTTCTAGACTCAACATCGACCAGTTTGGCTTGGAGAACCTACAGGCAGTCCGGCTCTGATGCCAACGCTGTCAGGACCCCGACTCGATGTCACATCGATCTAGCCGGTAACACCTCATATCACTTTGCGGCCTCACGCACGGTATCCCCACGGGTGTCGTCTTACCTTTTCCCGGGACCGTTTGCGCCTTTTGGCTCACGTATATGATAGTGTCGCTAGCATACATATGATAAGGAGCCCGGGCTGACATGACTAGTCGTAAACCCAAAGTGGCACAGACTTACAGGGACAGGCATCCATGACCCAGCTTCGAACGTGTCGGTCATCAGCAAGTGGGTCCGGGCTGTAGCACTGGGCTAGCAGGACTCCGGTAAACCGGGCTGTAGCGGGCTAACAGGACTCCGGTACTCAAAGCGTGACATTTCCCCGAAGGGACAGACACAGGAACGAAGAAGGACACATGCCGGCCAGCCTAAGTGTTCCAGAGCAGTAGCAAGCTACCATGGCTCAGCGGTAACACTAGGAGACATTTCCCGGTAAGAGAGGCTACTAAAGATAAACAACTAGATAGTCAGATCCCACACATACCAAGCATTTCAATCATACACCCAATATGCTCGATATGTGCAAATACAACGAAGCATCACAACATGACTCTATGACACAAGTACTTTATTTAGGGCTCAGGGAGCCATACATAACATACACAAAGGTACGGGTCTCACGACCCAACATACAAGTCATACAGTCATACAAACCAGCAGCGGAAGTAACTTGTCTGAGTACAGACAACTAGTAAAATAAAAGAGGCTTGGAAAGCCTAACTATACTACGTGGTCCTCCACAAGCTCAGGGTCACCACCTGGGTCTTTAGCCTACTCGTTGATGTCAACGTCTACATAGAACCCATCAGAAGGGGTTGCAGCGTCTTCTGTAAAAATGTAGATTATAGCAACATGAGTACAAAGGTACTCAGCAAGACTTACATCAGATCCTACATACATGCATATTATCAAGAAGGGTTGGTGGAGTTATTGCAGCAAGCCAGCTTTGACTCTTGGCTAGACTATCCTACGATACTCCAACTTGAAATGGTTTTGCGCACATGAGTCCACTACTCACCACTTCAATACACTACCGAGGATCCGCCTCCGTCTTCCTACGGAAGAGCCATCCTCGGCACTCACACTTATCTTGAGGCGTTTAGTAGTTTCCATTTACTTGTCTATGAACTGTATAGGCAACCAAGTAGTCCTTTACCGCGGACGCGGCTATTCGAATAGATCATGATAACCCTGCAGGGGTGTACTTCTTCATACATGTTTCCACCACTTAGCGTCTGCACACGACATGTGCTCGGCAGACTTCAAGCGAAAGCCGACGTGGGTGTAGACCACGACCTACCTAAACACTTAAGCCTCTAGTCCAGGTTTATCGCCTATTCAGGTTCCATCCGCAGGGAGTCCGGCCGAGGTTTCCCATACGGCCCCGAACGATGTGAACAGGGTTCCCGAGATACCTAACGGGTATTCGGTACACCTGGCCACGTACCTACCGCATCACAGCCCACCCCTACGGTCAGCGCTGTCCACGGCCTCCAGTAGGCTACAAACACCAGAAACTACTTGCAACTCCTGGACGGAGAACTAGGGTGAATAAGAAGCCGAGAGGGTCCATTGGTTTCGGGCCCAATGCATGGTAGTAGCTGATTCTTAAATCACACATACAGATCTCAGTGCTTAAGGTCGGCTTCAATGAAACAACCCACCATGTACTCCTACATGGCCTCTCATCGATACCTTTACCAAATCGTGTTCACCACACCACTCTCATTACCGACATAATCATTTCACTCTAGCCCATCACCCAGATGAACCAGACCTGACACGACTCTAAGCATAGCAAGCATAGCAAGGTAGGAACAACACATACATATGGCTCAATCAACTCCTACACATGCTAGTGGGTTTCATCTAGTTACTGTGGCAATGACAGGTCATGCAGAGGAAATGGGTTCAACTACCGTAGCACACAGCAGTTTGAAACGCGTTGTCTTAATGCAGTAAAATAGAGCAGGAGCGAGAACATGGGATTGTATCGATATGATCAAATGGTTGGTTGCTTGCCTGATGGTTCGATGCACTGATACGGTTCTTCGTTAGGGTAATCACGGTACTCCTCGGAGGCAGAACCTGTCGCAAAGGACACCGATACACAACCATCACCAAACAATGTGCAACAATATGATGCATGCATGAAACATGGCAATATGAGTGTGTTGGGCTAATGCAACTATAACCAGAAGGGTTTGAACAAATTTGAATCAAAGATTCAAATTTCAAACTCAAACATGGCCTTTTAAAGTGCTTTTCCTTGTTCTTCTTAAAACATCAATTTAACTTGTTTGATCATGCATGAAAATAGTACATATGGATAGATTGGATTTTTCTGATCATTTTTCATATATAATTTGTCTGATTTGGAGTTACAGATTAAAAGTTATGAATTTTTGAAGTTTAAATAATATTCTGGAATTTCCTGATTTAATTTAAATCCAGAAATATAAATATTGCGCCAGCATGACGTCAGCATGACGTCAGTGGTCAACTGCGGCTGGATGAGGTCAAACCTGACGTGTGGGGTCCACACGTCAGTGACAGGGGGGTTTAACAGGGTTAATTTAATCCTAATTAGTAATTAGTGGCGCTGGGGCCCACTGTCAGTGTCAGGGGGGGTAGTTAGTTTAACTGATTCGGTTAGTGCTAATCCTAATTAGCTACAGGGCTGGGCTCACCTGTCAGGGACACAGGGGGGTTCCTGCCGTGGTCAAGGTGGGTCAAACCCACCGGCGACATGACGCCGGCGAGGCCCGAGACGGCGGCGCGATGCGGGATCGCGCTACAGGGCACGGGCGAGGCCGTGCTTGGGCTCGTTGGAGAGCTCTTGCTCCCGCGCGTCGAACGGTGGTGGTGGTCGTGCCTGGGGTGGCCTGTACCGTCGACGGCGACGACCGTGGCGGCTGCCGGAGCTCGGTTGAGCTCGGGGTCGAGGCTACAACGGCTGCGGGGATGCGGGGTTGGCACCTACGGCTTCTACGCGGTGCGGTGAGGGCGTGGGTGTGCTCGGTTGGGCGCTACGGTGACCGTGGCCACGACGGCGACATCGCCGGCGGCGTCGAGCTTCGGAGCTCAAGGGGCCGGCAGCTACAGAAGGCTAGGGACGACGGGGCAAGGGGGAATCGAATCAGTGGCTCACCGCGGAGCTGCAGGGATGGTTAGCGGGCTCGGGGACGGCCGGAGTGCAGCGAATCGACGGCGATGACCTCCGGTGGCCGAGGAGGGGAACGGCGACGTAGGCGGCAATGCAGGGCTTCCGGGGACCCGTGGAGCGGTGGGGAGGAAGAGGGGGTCGAGGCGGAGCTCCTGAGCTAGTCGGGGAAGCGAGGGGTGGCCGGTGACGGCTGCTATGGCGAACGGCGGCGAGGGTGGTGTTGGGCCGTGTGAGAGAGAGAGCGAGGGAGAGGAGGGAGGAACTGAGGGAGAGTGAGAGAGAGCAGGGGGGAGGCGTGGCGTCGTCCGGGGCATCGAGCGAGGAGGGGAGGGCAGGCAGGCAGCCGAGCAGGTGGCGTGGCGCGGTGGCGCGCGCGCGCGCCGGCCACACTCCCCTCCCTCTGTCGAGGACGAAGACGACAGATGAGGGAGGCGGGCTGGGCCGCCTGCTGGCTGGGCCAGCCAGCTGGCTGGGCCGCACAGTGGAGGAGCCCAGGTAAGCTCCTCCTGTTATTTATTTTTCTGTTTTCTAATTTCTGACATTTGTTTTGATTTAAATAATATATTAAATCATTTATTTAACTTATGCCAATTTTTGCAGGAGCTAGATATATTATTCCAGAGCTCCTTTATAATTGGCATAATATTTGGACATATATTAATATATATAATTAATATATTTCCAATGCAAATATTTATGCATTAATTCCAAATGCCCAAAATAAATACCTATGAGCTCTTAAAAATATTGGTTTGATTTTTATCTCTGTCCAATATTTTCAGAGAGCAACATGAACATTTTCTTGGACCCTTTTGGAGAAATTTTTATTTGGATCATTTTCAGGAATGATTCTGAGGGTTTCACAATCCCCATTTCAAGTTAAATGGAAATTTTAAACATGATGCACACACTCTGATGCATGACTAGCTAGGGTGTGACATTGGAGATGAGATGGTGCTGGTGAAGATGTTGATGGAGATTGCCCTCTCCCGATGAGAGGAGCGTTGGTGATGACGATGGTGATGATTTCCCCCTCCCGGAGGGAAGTATCCCCGGCAAAACAGCTCTGCCGGAGCTCTAGATTGGATCCGCCAAGGTTCCGCCTCGTGGCGGCGGAGTCTTGTCCCGAAAGGTTGCTTCTGATTTTTTTCTCATCGAAAGACTTCATATAGGAGAAGATGGACGTCGGAGAGCCACCAGGGGGCCCACGAGGTAGGGGGCGCGCCCTAGGGGGGCGCCCCCCACCCTCGTGAGCAGGGTGTGGGCCCCCTGGCCTTCATCTTTGGCGAGGATTTTTCTATATTTATTTTAAGACGTTCCGTGGAGTTTCAGGACTTTTGGAGTTGTGCAGAATAGGTCTCTAATATTTGCTCCTTTTCCAGCCCAGAATTCCAGCTGCCGGCATTCTCCCTCTTCATGTAAACCTTGTAAAATAAGAGAGAATAGCCATAAGTATTGTGACATAAAGTGAAATAACATCCCATAATGCAATAAATATCGATATAAAAGCATGATGCAAAATGGACGTATCAGTAGGCTGAGATGACCTTGATGGGGTGGCCCTGGAAGTAGTGCTGCAACTTACGCGAAGCCACTAAGAGCGCGAGTAAGAGCTTCTGAGGCATGGGATATCATGCCCTTGCGTCCCGGAACACCGTGCTGACGAAGTATGCTGGGTGCTCGACGAGGGTAGGCGTGCTGATGAGGCTTGTGTCTTCTGGGAGTTGGGGTGCCTCCTGAGGTGGTGGAGCCCCCAACTCTTGATCGCTTGTCGAGGCCTTTGCGGGTTCGGGAGCGTCGTCCTGCTGAGCTTTCTCTTTTGCTGTTTCTGTGGTGGCCCTCGTGGCGCCCTTCTGGTCTTGCGTCGTCTCTAATGGGGGTGTAGCTCGGCGCGATGCTCCCTTGGCTTGGTGCTCTTCCCAAACCACCACTAGAGCCGCGCTGGCGGAGTAGGGAGTGGCGGCAAGATAGAGCACCATGGGCTCGAGAGGTCACGGCGCCACCATCACTAAAGGGCTAGTCAGGTATCTCTTGAGGTCTTGAAATGCTCGATCGGCCTCCGGGGTCCACTCGAATGGGCCCTTCTACTTCATTAGCTTGAAGAAGGGTAGGGCTCGCTCTCCCAGCTTGGAAATAAAGCGTCCCAACGCAGTCACCCGTCCAGCAAGCTTCTACATTTCCTTGAGGGTTTGCGGTGGACTCATGTCTTCAATGGCCTTGACCTTCTCTGGGTTGGCCTCGATCCCCCTGTGGGACACAAGGAAGCCCAGCAGCTTGCTGGAAGGGACGCCAAACACACACTTCTCTGAGTTGAGCCACAAGTCCACCTGGCGGAGGCTTTCAAAGGTCTCCTCCAGGTCTTGGATCAAGGTCCTCGCCTCCCGAGACTTCACCATGATGTCATCGACGTAGTCTTCAGCGTTCCTCCTGAGCTGCCGACCCAAGGCGATGTGCATGAGCCGCTGGAAGGTTGCGCCTATGTTGCGCTGTCTGAAAGGCATGCAAGTGTTGTAGTACACCCCACACGGGGTCAGGAAGGCCGTCTTCTCCACATCTTCTACCGCCATCTTGATCTGGTGATATCCTGAGAACGCATCTAGGAAGCACAGCAAGTCGCACTCGATAGTGGAGTCGACGATCTGGTCGATGCGTGGAAGCGGGAACGGATCTTGGGGGCAGGCCTTGCTGAGGTTAGTGAAGTTGACGCACATCCGCTCCTTCCCGCCTTTCTTGGGGATGACGACGGGGTTTGCCAGCCACTCGGGGTATCGAACCTCGCGAATGACACCCGCAGCCTCCAGCTTGCAGGTTTCTTGGACGATGAAAGCTTGCTTCTCCGTGGACTGCCGCCTCGCCTTATGCTTCACGGGGCGTACACTGGGGCACACCTTCAGGTGGTGCTCTATCACCTCTCTTGGGACCCCCACCAGCTGATCAGGCTCCCAAGTGAACACTTCCTTGTTTGCACGCAAGAACTTCACCAACGCCTCCTCCTGACCAGGCTCGAGGTTGGCGCCTATGGTAAAGGTTGCCCCTGAGGACCCATCCTTCTCGACTGGCACTCGCTTGGTTTCTGCCTTGTCCTGAGTGAAAAACTGCTTCTTCTTGGTTGTTGTGGCTCCCCTGGCCTTGGAGGTATCCGAATCGGAGGGATGCGATGTTGCGGCGGTCTTGAGGACAACCTTGAGCGTCATCAAGGCTTCCTTGGCGTCCCCCTTGATGGTGAGGACACCCTCACTCCCCGGCATCTTCATGAGGTTGTAAGTCGGATGAGTTGCTGCAATGAACTGGGCTAGAGCTGGGTACCCGAGGATGGCGTTGTACGGGAGGCTGATGTGGGTGATGTTGAAGTCGATGAGCTCAGTGCGGTAGTTGTCGCGCGTGCCGAAGGTCACGGGGAGGCGGATCTGCCCCAGGGAGCGGGCGGAGCCTCCACTAACCCCTGAGAAGGTCTTGCTAGGGCGGAGCCTCTCGAGCAGTACGTGAAGAAGGCTGAAGGCCTCGATGGAGAGCACGTTGAGGCCGGCGCCGCCGTCGATGAGCATCTTGGTGATGGACACGTGGCATATGGTGGGCGTGCAAAGCATTGGGAGTGCACCCGAGCCGATGGTGGAGGCGGGATGATCCCCTGAGTCGAAGGTGAGGTCAGCCTCGGGCGCGGCCCAGCCCGGTGTAGCCCCCGAGCGCTTGGAAGCGGCGCCGACCTGGGGAAAGAACGGCTTGACGTGACGAGCCGAGGGTGGTGCTTGCGAGCCGCCGAGGAGGGCCGCAACCGCGTGGTGCGCCGGCGCCCAGTAGCATGCGATAAAGAGGCCGTGCAACTCCTCCCAAGATGCCACCGTGGATCGGGGAAGGTTGAGCAGCCAGGCGCGTGGTGCACCAGTGAGATCCACGGGAAGCCAGTTGGCCATGACCTTGTCGTCGCCCCGGGCCTTAAGGACGGCCTCGTCATACGCCAGCAGGAAAGCCGTCGGGTCCGCCGCGCCGTCGTAGCACGGCGGCATCTCCGGCTTGAACTTGGGTGGCCACTTCACCCGCCGCAGGGCGGAAGCAAGGGCTCGAAGCCCCCGAGCGTCACTGTGGGCACCCGTAGATCCAACCGGTAGGGCGGCGCCAGCCATGTAGAATGAGTGTGAAGATAGTGGAGCGTGAATCGACGGAAGGAAAACTCCGGCGCACCCCCTACCTAGCGCGCCAAATGTCGGATCACGGGTTCCGGCAAAACCCTCAAGGTCCGAACACTGTGGTGGGCATGAAGATCTCCCCTTACTGATCCACGTCCTAACTTTTCTAAGATCTCAGGGACTAAGTCGATGAACTCGCAACACAAAGGACACAAGATTTATGCTGGTTCGGGCCACCATTGTGGTGTAATACCCTACTCCAGTGTGGTGGTGGTGGTGGATTGCCTCTTGGGCTGAGGATGAACAGTACAAGGGGAAGAACGGCCTCCTGAAGAGAAGTGTTCTTGTGCTTGGTGAACTTGTGGTTGTTCTGGTCTCTCTCGATCCGTCGGATCCCCTCTTAGACCCGTCCTTTTTACCTATGGTGGTGGCTAGTCCTATATAGAGGCCCTGGTCCTCTCCCCAAATATTGAGAAGGAACGGAGCCAACAACGGCCAATTCGAAAGGGGACAACTAGTACAGCTTATCATGACAAAAGTGGTCTTCGCCTGCCAAAGGCTCTGGTGGTGACGCCGTCTTGGGCTCCACGGTGACCTTTGTCTTACCGTCCTTCTGGTCTTGGTCTCGTTGCACTGATATGGAAACCTTTGGTTGACGCCTCGGTACTCTGCGTCTGCGCTTGCCTCCTTAGCACCAAAGAGGAAACAAGGACACTGTGCGCACTGGCGCCCGCCCGATCTCGATCGTCATGGCTCACGTCATTGGAACCTCGTGAGGTTTGCCTGGCCTTGATCTCTCCGCCCCTCGCGAGCCAGCCTGGTGAGGCCACTCTTGAGGAGGTCTTGTGTCGTCCGCCTCACGAGGCTTGGCCCCTCACGAGGGTCTTGAGTCCTTGCTGGTGAAGATGGGTCGTACGGGCCCGCTCGCAGAGCCACGTCGTGGGCCGCAGGCAGGAAAGTCTGGGTACCCCCGTTCCCAGAACGCCGACACATTCCAAAAGTGCATACAAATGCTCCCACCTCGTTTCTTGTTTCTTAACATATCAACCAATAAGAGATGTGGGGCGTGCATGTTTTCAATGACTCAAGACTACCAAACACGACATGCAGTGGTTAGTTCATTGCATGCAATGCTATTAGTTAGCAAATAAACATTAAGTTATCTTGTTCTCCCCTCCTTCTTGGTCACAGTGCACAACCTAAGATGACTTATTTACCTAGACGGAGGGAGTAGTATAATTAAGTGCAAACCTGCTCACACCTAGTATGTATCAAACCTAAACATGTTCCCACTATGCATGTTTTAGTACTAGTGCTAGTACTAGTAGGTTATAAAAAGGGGAACTAGTACCTAGCCGAAAATCACTCTACCTCTTCCTCCTCATAAGTCTTTCTTGTTCGTCCGTCCTTGCCATGGCCGTTGTGCAGAGATCTAGGTTGAGAACTATCCGAACTACTCTAACAAGGGAGCGGCCACCAAGACCGCGGAAAAAAGAGAGGGCTCGCCGCCTCGCAGAGACCTCGAAAGATCTCTCACGGGCAGGTGATGGCTCCCAGGAGCGCCCTAGCCGCGGAGGCGAACATGCCGGCATGCCCGATCAGCTCAATAAGCACCTCAATAAGTAGAAGGAGATCATCCACGGCTTGGTGGAGCTGCTAAAGGAGAGCCTCGACGACATGCCCGCTGAGCTCAATGAGCAGGGGGGTTGACCGCCGGCTTGGTGATGCTGCTGAAGAAGAGAATTGCCTCGGAGAAGAAGGTGACCGGCGAAATCTCGCAACTTCCGGAGGACAAGGCGAAGCTCTGCCACGAGCTCGACCTGCTGAAGGAGCAGAACGCCGGCTGGAAGAAGCGGCATGATAATATTATTTCCTCGATGAAGATGCTGCAGGCCCTCGTCATGGAACAGAAGGATGAGTTGGTGAAGCTCCGCATCGAGCACCCGTCTGCTGCCAAGGTACGTAATGCGGCCGTGGAACAGATGATGAAGTCTCGCGTCAAGAAACCCCGCGTCATGGACGAAGATGGCGGAGGAGACACGCAAGGAGATGGAGGTCCTGGAGGCAATGAAGAAGCAGTTACGACTCCGCGTCCAGCAACCCTTCATGTAGTAGAGTGCAGCGCCCCAGACATGTGTGTGCGTCTTCCTTCTTTTTTGGGGGTGATAATCTTCCTTCTTTTGCTCCTGTGTTTCTTCTTTTGCTTCGGGTGTTTCGCCGCACGTGTCACGTTCTCTGCGAGGCATGAATAGAGAACAATGCTAACAATGAGATGACTAGCAAATTAGATCATTTTTTATCGCCATATGGCACTGGGCTGCCGTGTTTCATGCTCCTCCGTTGTACTACTCCAATGGAAAACTTGAGTATACCGCACGGTTCTTTGCTCCTCGTCAGGTCGCCCGCACATTTATACGAGCAATCAAATCACAAGGCCCGGCCTTCCAGCAGTAATGAGCCGTCAAATCACAAAGGCCCTCGCCTCTCTTGAAACCGACCAAGCTAGACTGCCCCTCCCTCTAGCCTTTTAAAAAATTTATACTTTTGTACAGTAGTAGTATCAATGGATTGCGCCATGGAGCAAAACTAACAAGATAAAATTAAAGAAAAAAGGTGGTACATATAGAGAGCGCTCGTCGCCAAATTATGCATATAGTACTATTAAAAAAGCTAGTATGTGCTTAAATGGGGTGCTAAATTATATTAAAGAAATTAGCATACCTATTTAATTCTTGGGTTCTTATTATTTATGCCACTAGTTGTGTATCGCTACTCAGTTTTGCCATTCGAAGTTACAACTACTCAAAAAATGCCATCGATCCGTGAGATGCCTGCTCAAAAATGCAATTCGATATCTCAAAAATGCCATCGTTAAGTTAGATGTTTGCTCAAAATGCCATTAGACATTGTTATTTTCACGGTCAAACCCATTGACCATGTTATATGACAAAAATAAACCGATTCTCACAATGATAAGTGTGGCCCCGCTTGTCAGGAGTAACCAAGCGAATAATTTTACAGGAAAATAAGAACACTGTTGGGATCAAGTAGGCCCAACACTTTATTTTACTGTAGTGAGATAGAGGGAGAGCTGGCATGTTGGTCCATCGGTATTTATGTCATTATAACATGGCCTAAGAGATTTGAGTCACAATAATGGTGTCCAGCACAACACGCCCCTCAAATAAAACTAAGCACCCTGAAATTCTTTGGCAACTAAACTGTTGGCTATATGATGTTGGCCATATATATTGTACGTATATAATGTGAAGAAACGAGTGGTAGTACTATACCAACTAAAAGATGAACTGTAAGAAATACTAGTATGTACGTACTGAAGAGTTAAAGTAACGAGAAGGAACATAACATAGTTCTGCTGGGGGCTTGGCACAACACACCCCTCAAATAAAACTAAGCAAACCTAAAATTAAACTAAGCAACTAATCTAGTAGACACTGCATTAGAACCACCATAACCAATGACACTGCCACCTTACTTGGACTCCTCGTCCACGTGCTCGACTTCGTCCTTGTCCCTCTTCCTATTGGGTGATACTTCTTTGCTTGAACCACACACTTGGATCTTGCTCTTCATCGAACCCTTGTAGATATTGAAGCAAAGGTAGCCATCCATTGCAGCGTAGTGTATGTGGTATATATCTAATACATTCCACTCCCATGCATGATGAAACTTGAATGGTGGTTTCTTCAGTGTACCATATGAAGGATGAACCATGGCTCCTGCTAGGGTCAGCATTGAAGGCAGATCACGGGAGGGCACCAACCCATTCTTCTGGAGGTCAAAGGGGTTGCCTACAACGAGGCATATTCGATGTAGGACATCCTTGTCGTTCCTAAAATCTACAATAACGGATTTGACTCGGCCGCCCTTGAGGAAGTTCTTAAATTCCTCGCACTCAACGTCGGCATGGCATATGTCGTAGACCAAGCATAAGGCATGCACGCAAACCTGGATCACGATGGGCTTCTTCTTCTCTGCCTCCTTTAGATTCTTCTCACTTTCTAGGACTGTGGTGTACTCAACATCTAGCCCAGCGACCCACTCATCCTTTGAGTTTTTGAACATGCGTCTGAAGCAAGCAAGGCATCCTTTCACCGTCACGGAAGAACGGGTGTAGATGACGTCGAAGTCATCGCCGGTGATGGTTCTAACCTTGTACTCACTGCTGATCATGGAGATTTGGGACGCCATGGATTTGGGAGGAGGGTTAGGATTAGTGGAACTGTTGTAATGTGAAAGGACGGGACGACTAGGAGCGAACTGTTGTGATGTTAAAGGACGTCCGGGGATGAGTAGGAGCGAACTGCCAGCGGTTTTTGTAAAAATGCGGGTGTGCGAATGGCAGGGTAGTGGCTTGCCTAGTGGATAAATGGATTCATGCACAGTACTATGGGGGCCCAATTAGATGTCATGCCTACTCGACGCCCAATTAAATGCCTTTCGATGTCATGTCAACCATCGGGAAAATTACAAGTGACACGAAGCTTTCCATTCTCCCATGATATGGGCTTCCAAGAGCCCTTGGATCTGAGATCGAACGGTTGCATGGCGTCATTCTAGACCTATGGGTGAATATCCTATCATGGAGGGTTATTCTGCAAATTTTCAGTAACTTAGCATGCGACCGTTCGATCTCAGATCCAAGGGCTGCCAGCAGCCCATATCATGGTCGCGCCTACCACGACCGTCGCCTCGCTCGCGTGGTCGTGCCCTTGGAGATTTAACATGGTGCGTTAGGCTATCTGATGTTGGCATGTCATACATAGTCATCACTTAGTCACTCATACAACAAGGTTATAAGGTTGGCTATAAGAGTATTTTTTACTTCTCTCTATCTCTTTCTTCGTAGTATTTATTGCATTTGCCAAGGAGTGACCTCTTCCAATGAAATGGTAGTCTCAAGTCATTAAAAGAATGCACACCCCACATCTCTTATTGGTTGATATGTCAAGAAACAAGAAACGATGTAGAAGTTAATGCACCGCGCCTAAGTGTTTTGGGATTATTTGGTTTTCGTAAGATGACTTGCACACCTAGATGGAGGGAGTAATTAACTTGCCACGTCAGACTTTATGCCTATGTGGCAGGCTTAGCACATGTACGAGCAAGTACAATAGTGGGCTATAAGCCTGCTTACATGGCATTTTTTCATATGTGGAGGAAAGAGGCAAGGAAAAAGTGGAGGAGTGGGTTCTCATGCAAGAGCCAACCTCTACATGGTGGAGCATTGTGAGGGGAACCTATATACCATGGAGGTGGTCAGGAATTGGGAGACTCACGCCGGTCGTAGTGCCACAGTTAAAATTATAAAATGGCAAGTCAAATCACGGGGCCCCACCTGTCCAGCAGTAACGCGCTGTCAAATCACACAACCCTACGTTTGCAGCAGCCTACTCCCTCATCTTCTTGCGTCTCTGTCAAACCGATTAGGCAGAACTGCCCCGCCTGCCGTTCGGGAAAAGCCCCGCCCTAGACTTCTAAATAGTACAGTATACTAATTTTGTATCCATGGATTGTGCCATGGAGCAAAGCCTCAAGGGATTGTTTGGTTCTTGCCTATAGCTGCCCTGCTAATATTGGCTTGCCAATTATTTGGCGTGGGATTCCACCGCCCAAGGTTGGCCAAAAATTTGGCAAGAATCTATGAAGAAAGGAATAGAGGACTCGTTGGCAGCCAAATATTTGGCAACAAAGCAAACAACATATAAGGGATTTGGTGTGACCAATATTTTGGTAGGGTGAGTTGGGACATAAACCAAACAGCCCCAAGAAAACGACGGTACACATGTACGGAGTATACAGCACGCCCGTCGCGTTCGTGTCGCACCCCAGACGGTCGGTCGGTCTGGCACGCCGCTCTCCGAATGGAATGCGCGTCATATTGTGTTTGCACACACATGTGGGACTACAATCGAGAACCAACCATAGGCACACTCCCTGGCCCCGCAAGTCGGGTGAGTTAACAGAAGAGAGAGACAAGCGATAGTACTAGAGAAGTGTTGTACAGACGGTGGTGCCTGGACGGTCCCTGCATGACACGGAAGATTAGTCCGTCCATGCATGTGACCAGACTCCAGCAGACATGCCTGGATTGGCTATCATCTATGTATCGTGCAGGCTGTGTTGTACAGGGTTGTAGTTCTGATAAGAAATCTAATAGAAGGTTTCTTGTCATCTCGCAATATTAGGTGTCATGTGCTTCGGATCACTGCGGGGGTTAAACAGCGACAACTGAGTTCCTCCAAGGCGCTGGACATTGGGGGCACATGCACGAAGACTACTCGGCTTCCATCTAGGTCAAGCCAGCTATGTTATTAGGACATCTTCGATGGACCCCTTTTCTACAAGTTTATCTTTAATTTGAGCTTTGATCCTCGTCTAGTTTGTCCGTCGGGATTCATGTTGTCTCCTTTGGGAAGTGAGGTTATGGTTTCTTGTCATGTGGCATTTTTTCGTGTTATATGTTATAATTCGGTGTTTCAGATCAAAATGACGACAACTGCGCCTCCGGGGCACATGCATGAAGACTTCTCGACAATCATTGACGAGGTCAAGCCGGCTCTGATAAACAAAAGAAAACTAGTACTCCACTATGTAGGCAGGAGCCTCCGTGCTTGCTTGCTAGTGTTGCTCTCTTCACACTGTCTTGTCCTCTCTAGATCTAAACACGATAGCGGTGGACACACTCTCTCTCTCTGCTCACCGCTGGTCACATATCCAGCTGGATCCTCTCTACCGGGGAAGGTGAGAAGGTGCAACGTTCACATGGTCGTCCTCGACGATGGCTCTTACCCACTGCCGGCGCGTCCCGATCAGCGTTCCTTGTCGTTCTCTCCCAAGCACCGCTGGCTAGGGAGGGCCTCCGACCCCTTCTTTCTCGCTGCCGTAGTGTGGGCAGATCCGGCCTCCCGCCACCCACCTAGCGACATCCCAGCGACCCTCGGGTATAACTTCCTTTGAAACCAGCCTTGCTCTACTTCCCGAGCTCCTGACGTCGCTGCATTTGTATCTTTTACTATTTCCCGGGCCCCCTCATAGATAGGATCGATCGGCTGTTCGAAAGCCACCTAGATTTTGACAGTTAAGAGGTGAAACTAGTTCATGCACTCGAATCTAGTACTAGTTGGTTCAAACAAGGAAGAAAGGGGGTGGGAGTGCGGGAAGATCTGTTACCTGAATCTAGGACTTGGTCTAAAGAGGAAATAAGGGGGGGAGTAGCAGAGACTGGCTATCCAACTGGTCTCTTGGTCTAATAGGGAAATAAAGGGAAATGTAGTAAAAACTCAATATAAACCCAATCTATTGGTTGAAAAAGGAAAGAAAGTGGGGACTAGGGGACAAGTCAACAGAGTAAGTCCAGCACTAGATTTGCTAGCCTCACACAGTATAAGGTGGCTATACCGAACAAAAATGGGACCAACCGAGATATCCTATTCTGATGTTTGTTGCCCCGAGCCACTCTTATGTAATGCCACTGGTAAAATATAGCAGTCGCACTATTAAAAGTAAGGACACGATAAACCAATGTTGTTTTCAATGTAATGCCTCGAGTAATATGAATCAATGGCACTTTTTTCATGTCCTGCTAAATTTCCCATTAAGATAAGTTGCTTCTTCTTGTTAGAAATGCAACTGTCCTAGTCCGCCTACTCTCCCGTGCCCAAATACCAACTCTACAGCAGCTGTTAATGTAATGTTGCTGGTAAAATGAAGCAATGGCACCATTAAAGTAATGCCGTATTTAACGGTTGTCATAGTTAATCATAATGCCCACACTAATATCTAGCAATGATGCTGCTTTAGAAATTGCTACTGTCCTTCTAGGATTGCCATTCAGATAAGGAACATGCTTCTTTTAATTTGATATATGTTTCATCATTTGTTAGTCACCCTCCTTTCCACCTTTTTTGTGCAAACAGAGATATACATTTCATGCTTGATCTTAGTTAAACTGCACAAATGATATCCAAATTATAGTTGAACATTCCAGGAGCTTCAGAACCAACCTTGATGTTGCTCAATTTTATTACAACTAATGAAGAAGAAGCTCTATGGGTTTCGTTTTCTGATGGAAATGGAATCGGGGCTGGAGCCCTTTTCTTAAAAAAATGAAGAAGAAGCTACTAGCTCATGGGACAATTGCTTCATTTTAGGTGAACTACACCAAAAGGTCCCATGAATTGAACCATCCATGTTGGTGATTGGTGTCATCCTTTCTACGATGGTGTTGACTGCAGATATGGTTCCCATTGCGAGGTATGTTCCTTTTTGGTCTGACCATTTGCCAAAGATCCTACATGTTGAGTCTGCTCTTGTGCTACTATTTTGGCATTGCCATGATAAAGCAGTAATGTTATTATTTTGCACCTTAATCTAGTGGCACTATTAATTTGAGGCAATCTTTTGGCACCGCTAGTGCCACTGATTTTTTTTATATATCAAAAGAGGGGGTTTCCTCTAATTTCATTAAAGAAACCCTACCATAGAGAACCATTATCTGACAACATCTCAGTGTAAACGGGCAGTTATGCAACTACTACTAGACCAGACTGACTACTAGCAGGAGACAAGTTCGCCACATAAGCTAGGCAGGTAGGGGGACGCAGCACCAACTCGACCAAGTTTCGATTACAATCCAAATGCTACCACAGAAACATCAGGGGGGAAGATAGAGCCAGCTTTAGCATCCTAGTCTAAGCACCCCCGGCCTCCATCCTTGCGACGCACGATACACCTCGTTTGCCACCTTCTTGACCCTAGTGCCACTAATGAAATGAAGTATTAATATAGTTAAAATAGAGTGAGTGTCCTCTCTATCATTTCATTTCCAATGTAGATAAAGAAAGTGCTTCTCTTTGTTAGTATATGTTTCATCAACTAGTCCCATTGTTAATGTTTAAGCGTTTCTGCAAACTGGGGTGCTTAATTTTAGTTGATCTGCACAAAAATAGAGATTGGAATGTCTCAAGGCCCCTCCTTGTACTACCGTTGTACGCTGATGTTCATCATTGGCAGAAGGTGTATCGGGGAGACTTGGGTCGATTTCCAGTATGAGGCGTCGCAGGGCCCATCTCGCCCTCGCAGCATGGCATATACTATCATACTATCGCAATATTTTCTTATATTTATTAGTGTATGTTTCGTCAATTAGTGACACTATAATGTAATCATGCTTTTTCATTATTTGTGCAAACAGGGTTATTCAGCTGCATTTTGGTGTAACTGCACAAATGTACGGATGGAACCGGCATATATGCAGAGTGAGAGGTGTGCCAAGTAAAAATTACCAACACCAACCATTCTCCATGCATGCATTGGCATTCACCACCACCAGTGGGACGTGTAGCGCTCTCTATGGATGGATCTTTCTCGGCAGCAAATCCTCTAACCAAATACTAGTAGCTTATATTGGAAGTTTTCTAGGGGGTACTCTTTTCTGAAAGAAGCACCAATCTATTTTTCTTTATTTGTATAGTGTCACAACTTTAACCCAAAGGTCCAGAGCTATTTTAGGGTGATTGGCGTAGTACTCGCAGACTGATTGTAAGCATGATTTTCATTAGTTGTCACGCTGATTGTAAGCATGAGCAGATGGAATGGAAGATTAGGCTAGGGCGAAGCTTAACTTAAACCCTACCATCGCCATTGAAACGAGGCGAGCGTCGAGGGAACCGTGGAGAACGGTGGGGAAGCGACGTCGCGCCATCCGGCCTCCTCTTGCTGTGGGAGAACGAATACTCCTGTGGCTCCGGCTGGCTCTGCACCCTCATGAACGGCACACTGTACTCGATCGATTCGTTATCCTATGGGTTCTCGACCTTCGACCTGTATGCCCACCACCTCCGCCTGACTTTTGCCTCGGGCGAATCTGTCTGCTCCATCGCCCAGAGGAGATACTCGATGAACTCGAAGGACTGCGGCATGACTGTCGCTGAGGAGTACATCGTCGCCCTCATCGCCGTCGTCTCGCTCTTTCACCTACATTGCCACATAGCCCTCACCGTCCTCGAAATCTCCCACTCATTGTCAAACCAAGTAAGGATCTCATTCAACCTGGCTAACTTTGCCTGGTCGCCGCCGGCGATCTGCCTGATTCGCTGTTGCACCCTCTCCATAGATGTCCTTCTAAGTGGTCCAGTGCTAGCATTGGAAGATGGGAGGACAGACGGTAATCTTGCAATAGAGAAGAGGGAGAGGTGAGACGGTGGTTTTCGAATGGAGATGATGGAGAGGAGAGGGGTGGTTTTGCAATGGAGAGGAGGCAGAGGTGAGCCGGTGGTTTTGGAATGGAGATGATGGAGAGGAGAGGAGGTGGTTTTGCAATGGAGAAGAGGGAGAGTCGAGACCACTAGTAGAAAATGGAGCTTTAAAACTGGTTCGTAAGGGCCTTTAGTGCCGGTTCCCTAACCGGCACTAATTGGTGGGCACTAAAGGCCCCCCCTTTAGTACCGGTTCGGCACGAACCGGCGCTAAAGTGCCACCATGTGGCGCGAGCTCGCCCCCTAGTATGGGGGACCTTTAGTACCGGTTGGTGTTACCAACCGGTACTAAAGGTTTTTTTTTAAAAAAAAATTGAAAATTTTGGAATTTTTTTTGATTTTCTTTCGATTTTTAATTTTTCTGAATTATTTGGTGATTTAGTCTCTAATCACCTCTCTTAACTACTCAAGTGTGGATCACTCACTCCAAATCATCTAACTTCCCGATCGGTCACCCATCCCTCTCACTATTCCAGCCCGAGCACGCTTAACTTTCGGGTTCTATTCTCCTTCGTTTTCAAGTCTGCACTTGTTGTTTTCCTGACAATAGTAAGATGCCAATCCTATTAACCCTCAGGAGTTTAGCTTGAGCATGAAGTCACACATTTCACTGTTTGAGTTTGAAACTATTATTCTAAAATATAGTAATTATTTAGTAACACTAATATTTCTTGAATAAGTTTGACCATAGTTTGACCACAGTTTGACCATAGTTTGACCATAGTTTGACCAGATTTGACCAAAATTCAAAAAATTGAAATAATTATTTAGTAACACTAATATTCTTGAATAATTATGTAGTAACATTAATACTTCTTGAGTAAGTAGTTTGACCAGATTTAACAAAAAAATTTAAAAAAACTTAAATTTGACCATATCTTTTTTTCCTTTTGGAATTTGAGGATTCTAAAAAATTGCAAACAGGCCGTAGGCCGTCTCCATCGGATGCGGATTTTCATGCTGAATTTTTTGATATATTATACGTTTTTTCTGACATTGTATGGAAAAGTTATAGCCGTTTTACATTTTCCCTACACTTTTTGCAAAACATGTCCAAATTTAAGTTTTCAAATTTTCCTAACTAGTAGATGTAGTAATATAACTACCTCTCGAAGGATTTTATTTTTTGAAGTTTTTATCATTTTCTTTTGATTTTTTCAGAACTGAAATGGCGACACACGGGGGGTAGAGTTTGAAAATTGCCCTATAGTGCCGGTTTGTGTCACAAACCGGTACTATAGGTCAGACCCCTTTAGTACCGGTTCGTGGCACAAACCGGTACTAAAGGTTAGCCCTTTCGTACCAGTTTGTGACACGAACCGGTTCTAAAGGTGATCGTGGGGCCCCGGCCTGACGCCACCCTGCCATCACCCCTTTAGTACTGGTTCGTGGCACGAACCGGTACTAAAGGTTGAACATGAACCGGCATTAATGCATAGCCGTTCGAACCGGCACTAATGGTACCATTAGTGCCGGCTCAAATTCAAACTGGCACTAATGTGCTTCACGTTTGACCCTTTTTCTACTAGTGGACGGTGGTTTTGGAATGGAGATGATGGAGAGGAGAGGAGGTGATTTTGCAATGGAGAAGAGGGAGAGGAGCGTGCGGCAGCGATTTAGGATTGGATGAGAGGGCTGGCGCGCTATGACTGGATCAAAATCAAAATAAATTTACCATTCAATTAAGAAAGTGACCCCACATTAACTAGTCTCCCTTTTATTCTGGGTCAAAATTGACCATGATTTTCACAAATAAAATATATGTTATACATTGCAAAAATAATATAATTTGAAAGTACATTCAGATACGAACCAAATGATGCAACTTTTGGTGACATGCATTCACATTTTGCTTGTGAAATACAGTACATGGTCAAACTTTGACCCAAAATACGCAAAACAAAAAAATACTTCCAAGACCAGCGCCGCTCCTCTCCTCTTAAACCACTGTCGCTCCTCTCCTATTCCAATCTAAATCCAGCACCACTCCTCTCCTCTTCAATTTCAAAACCACCGCCCCTCCTCTCCTATTCCAATCCAAAACCAGTGTCGTTCCTCTCCCGTTCTAATCCAAAACCAGTCCTGCTCCTCTCCTCGTCCGTTCAAAAACCACCACCGGTGAGTGAAGGTGCTGTGGAGAAGTAGATCGATGGAGGAGTACAACCGATACGTGAGGATCGCAGACGGCGACCCTGTGAAGCTAGCTAGGATGTTGGAGATACAGTCGGTTTGACAATAAGGACCAACTAGCGGTGACGGAGACATCCATGGCCAAATATCAGCAACAGAGCAAAAGGCGGCGATACTCCCAAAGGGAGTCACGCGGGAGTACATAGTGCTGCTCTTCTGCGCCATGGAGCAAACAGATTCAGCGAATCCGATCATGAGGGAGTGGTGGTGGGAGTATCCATCCCAGATGGAGCATCCACCAAAGATTGAAGGATCGAGCATCTATAGGGTGTCATTTGCGAGGGTGTCGTGCCAGAGCGAGCCGGTGGTGTCTTCGTCGGCCGAACCCAACTGCAAGAGGAGAAAAGCAGTTGTCCCAACGACGCTTCCCCGCCATCCTCTCCCTCGCCGTTCACATCGTCTCACGGGGTGGCTGTGTGCCACCGAGGAATAGGAGGGGACTGCCCCCCAGCCCAATAGCCGGGCAGGTTGTGAATTTTTAGGAGAAGCTTAGGGTTGTCAGTATTTGCAGGTTGTGAATTGTGTTTTGTGTTGTGTATTTTGTGAGTACTTTAAGATATGAATGTCTTTTGAATTTCATATTTGCAGTATTGAGCATATGAAATATTTTATGAACTCTAGAGATCTATTTTTAGCACCTAAAAACTGTAGTTCCATAGGAGTATAAAAGTGCGTACAATGTGATTCTCAAAGAAGAAACTGCAAGTTTCAGTTTTAGATAAGAAACTGAAGTTCAGTTTCAGATAAGAAACTGCAACTTTCAGAGGCAAAGCATTTATATTAACACGGCCTTTTCAAACAGGGATAACATCATGTTGAAAGTGTTATTCATGGTCGAAAATGGAACTACCAGCCAGTTAACATCATGCTGATCAACATTCATGCATAGCACATCTTCATATGATGCACAGTCAAAAAGATATGCTATTTTCAAAATGCCCACACAATGGCAAGTGAGCGAAAAATAGAGAAAACGAGGAATGAAGTTTTGGTAAGTGTTGGACGTGCTATGCATAGATGACAATGGGGACCCACATGTCAATAATGGCAGAGGCAAAAAATTTGGAGATATTTTCCCTGCATCAGGTGGAATCAAACCCGGGTGGAACAGCTGTCGGTAGTGTCACTTAGCCACTAGGCTAGTTCAGCACTTTCGTTACAAATAAAGCACTGCCTCAGGTGGTCTGGTCTCATCCTGCGCCTTTATGCGCTCCCCGCGGCGCCACTTTCTGTCGTTGTGAACATGCTGAACAAACAAGAGGAATCTGGTGAGGACTGTACGTGGAGAGGCAGACAGTCGGGGCCCACCAGGTCTACGGATGTACACAAGCAAGTGCCTCATTGAAAAAATACTTCCTCCTAATGCTATATTAACGTTGGGGCCCACGGGTTTGTCAACATACTTACATTTTTTAGGTGCTTCAACATCGTTACTAAAGGAGATAAATTCACAACGAACCCGGGGAGCTGGCAAGCATCATTTAGTATCACTGGGGCAGCAATTATCAGCTGGGTTGTGGGTTGCTCCGTCTAGGCTTTCTTTTTTAACATGCGCAACCCACGACATGTCGGTTTGTATTTTCTTAAGGGACGTCATGTATCGACCGGCCTATGGACCTCCCATCCAAGATTTTATTTTTCCTGAAACATCGGCAGCCCAATTTATGTATTTTTTTGAAGAAAACGCACAGGTCTGTTCTATTTTTCTATATAAGAATAAGAACGCCTAGTCCAACTTATGTTTCCCTTCTAACTATATTATATATATTTAAATTATTTTATATGTTATTATATATTATTTTTATTGTCATCATATATTTAACAAATACTTACGTATGTATGAAAACAATATCCCACATCTTATTAACTTAATAAAATAATTTCTTAACAATAATATCCTGGATTTTTTTGGCAACGAAAATCCTGATGATTGTGTACAAAAGCTTGGTAAGATTTAAGGACCAATGTAATAATAAATTACTTATTTAAATATATTTATAACAAAATGCTCAGCCCCTGTTTCTTTTTTGATAACATTGTTGCGCCCAACCCAAAATTATAATTAGAATCAGCCCAGCAAAATCATGTATTTCGAGAAAGTGCGAATGTCCTATAATTTTTTAGGAAAAAAATAAATGGGCCGCATAGACGCTACATTATTTGTTCACCCAGACCAGCAAATGGACTGTAATTCTAAAAAAAAAGATCAAATTGACTGTAAATTCTAAAAAATGGGTTGAATACGTGCCACATTTTTGGAGGCTAAAATGTGGGCCAATACGTCAAAGTCAATGCAAGTCATTGTCAACTTAGTCTACAAATAATTCTGACATCGTTAGCCGTTGGATTTACATCCAACGACCGGCATCCATCTTCAATCTCTCGTCTTCTTCCTCCAACGCCGCTGGGAACACCTGCTCCCGCCTCCTCCTGCTAGCAGCTCTGCTTAGCAGGCTTCGTTGTGAAGCGCTACCCCATCGCCGGCCAGGCCATCCCTCCACACCTCCTGTTCTTCTCCATCGACTGTCGAACCACACCGCACCAAAATCAGTTAACCCTCGTACACCTCTCCGTCTATGACTCCACTCCCGCGTCTTCCCATCTCCGGCTTGTTGCTGTCCGAGGCCTCACCATCGTCCACCACCTTGGATGCGCTCGGTGCGGCATGGTCAACGTGGTCAACGAACGGCATCCATCGGAAGTGGACTGTATGTGGAGAGGTTGACAGCTAGGTTCACGGACGCACACAAGGAAATGCCTCCTTATTACGCGCAAAATAATGATTCCTCCACCTGACATCTGGGACCCACCGAAAGGGCCTCTGTATTTCACGAAAAATCGGTCCCGCCACTGACAGCTTGGACCCACCAGCTATATCTTCGCACACAAGGAAGTGCTTCCTTATTACGCACAAAAAACTGAATACTACCCCTGCTAGCTGGGACCCACCATATGGGAGGCTGACTTGTGGGCCTACTAAGTTGATGCGGACAGAGGGTTTTATCAACTTAGTCAATATGAACGATTCTAGCTCCAGTGACCATACGATGTCCATCCAACGGCCGTAGTGCTTCTTCAACCTCTGGTCTTCTTGCTCCAGCCGCCCAAAGAAGCGCCGGTCGTGCCGCCTGCTCCTGCCTCCCGTGGCCGGTTGTGCTGCCGCGGAGGCCTCACCGCCCCCTACTACTCCCACCGCTAGCCAGGCCATCCCTCTACTCACCACACCCCCTGTTATTTTGCGGCGACGACAGCCTCACAACACAGCCGAAAACAGTGAACCATCGTACTCCTCTCCGCATGGGCATCCACTGCCGCATCATCCCCAGCTCCGCGTAGTCCCCTTCCTAGGCCTCGCCGTCGTCGACCGCCCTGGTGCTCTCGGCGCGGTCTGGTCAACATGATCAAGGAACGACTTCCATCAGAAGAGTATTGTGCGTGGAGAGGCTAGCAGCTGGGTCCACGGCCGCAGCAAGGAAGTGCCTCCTTATTACGCGCAAAATAATTATTCCTCCACCTGACAGCAGGGACCCACCAGACAGGCCATCGTATTTCACAAAAAAGCATTCCCCCCTGACTGTTGAGACCCACCAGCTACATCTTCGCACATAAGGAAGTGTCTGACAGTCGGGACCCACCTGGTCAAAGCGTACGTAGCACTGTCATTCTGGTCGCGAACGTGTACGTACATACTGGTCGATGTAGAGGCGCGCACGTGTCGTAGTAGAGGCGCGCACGTAGCATGTACACGTACGTACATCGGCCAGGGTGCAAGAAAGTAAATACGGCCACGTAAGTACATATGAGCGGGGTCTCGAACGCCTACTCGCGCATATGTACGGCCGGGGCTCATGTACATGGCTGGGTTGGAATGGAGAAACTGCATCATCATCGTGTTTATGGGTAGGCAACGGAATGCGTCATGTTCATCAGGAGGCCACGGAATACGTCATGTTCATTGGGAGCCAACCGGCTTGGACGAAACAGCCGATCGAAACGAGGCCTGGCGTACCGCAGAACGAAGGAAACGACCTTGTGTTCGACCGGCCATGGTCGAAACGGGATCTTGTTCATCGGGAGGGGTCTGGCGTATCACAAAACGGAGGAAATGGGGTCCTGTTGATCGGGAGGGGTGTGGCAACAGAGGAAACGGACTTGTGTTGGAGCACTACGGTCGAAACGGGGGTCCTGTTCATCGGGAGGGTGTGGCGTACCGCAAAACGGGACTCCATGGGATATTGTTCATCTGCACCGTCGACCTCCTCTAGCCTCCATGGGCTACTGTTCATCCACCATCGACCTCCTCCAGCCTCCACCTGCGGCTGTTCATCCACGGGCTCCTGTTCATCCAGACTGCACCACCCGCTCCTCCATCGGCTACTGTTCAACCAGCCCTCTCCACGGGGTCCTGTTCAACCACCCGTCCACGGGCAACTGTTCATCCAGCCCTCCACCGCCTATTGTTCAACCAGCCCTCCACAGGGTCGTCCTGTTCATCGAGCCCTCCACGAGTCCTATTCATCCAGCCCTCCACGGGGTCCTGTTCATCCACTGGCTCGATTGGTCGGGATCCTATTCATCCAGCCCTCCACGGGGTCGTGTTCATCTACCAGCTTGATCGATCGGGGTCCTATTCATCTAGCGGCAACACCACGGGGTCCTTTTGATCCAACCCCCCACCAGGAACTATTCATCCAAACCCCCAACAACGCTCACTTTTCATCAAGACGCAGCATCGATCGGCTTCAGTTAGCAGCAGTAGCGAAGGAATCACTCGGGTTCAGTTAACAGCAAGGGATCGATCGATCACTCGGGTTCAGTAACGCGTAGCCTGCAGTGCAATCACTCGGGTTCAGTTAGAGCCCAACGCCTCACTCGGGTTCAGTTAGAGTGCAACGCCTCGCACACACGCGCATACGTATGAGAGAAACGTGCATCGCTCGGCCCCCGACCACCCACCGTAACTAGGAACTCCCCCGATATTTTCCTCGCCCTCGCTTCTACCATTGTTTTTTCTGTCATGGACGGCCCAAAGAATGTCATGCATCTGCGTCTCCGTCCCGCCTAGGATGAAAATCCCATTTTATGTCATGATTTTTTGTCATAGAAGTAGGAGCTCACCACATTTATGACGATATTGGTCTTTGTCACAATTATTGTCATAGAAGTGTCATAAGCATGACTGAAAAAAATCTTTCGTCCCAAAATGTCACAGATGTGTCTTTCTTGTAGTGAAAGGAGGAGGATGGTGTGGGTGGGGTGTGGATTACCTGACTATATCGACGAGGCCGCACAACAAGAAGAAGGGTCAGCGGCGAGGAGACCGTGCAGCAAGAAGAAGGGTCGCTGGCGAGGAGGTCGCGCTGCAAGAAGAAGGGTAGCCGGCAAGGAGGCAGCGCTGCAAGAAGAAGGGTCGCCGACGACGAGGCTGAGCTGCCAGTAAGCAGCAGTGAAGGTTTGAACTTGGAAAGCAAGGAGGAACAGTGGAAATGTGGCTTTTGGTGGGACGGAGGGGGCGGGGAGATAGATATTTCTGCGGTGGCAAAAAAATTTCGCTTGATGCCGTGAGAAACTGGCGCGCAAGTGTGGTTCAAGTGGGGGCGGTGGACTGTAGACGACGAAGCTTCCTACGTAAGCCAGACAAGACGGTGCGCCAAGATATTTTATATCGTATCCCACACGATTCTTTCTAGTAAATTGTTTGTGGTATACCTGATTTTTTTTCATTATGTTTTGAAAGACAAAATGGTGTTTCAGAGGGAAAGGATGGTGTTTGAATTGCTAGAACATTTACGTACAGTGAACATGTAACTAGTACATGAGTGTCGTATTTAAATTTGGAATTATTCCGGGTTCGTTTGGCATTATTATGCATTAATTGAGTCTCTGGGCATTTAATGTGCATAATTCAAATTTGAACTACACGCACATGCTCTAGTGCACCAAAGTTTGTTGAAAAATCACATGTGTGTCTTTGGGTGAATTTACAGGTCCCATGCAGGAAATGGGAATGAAATTCAAACATCTGGGCGTCGTGGCTCGGCTGGAAAGATTGAGAAACTTGGTTTTTTAATTCCTGTAAATCCAAAACACGCCTGAAAATCATGAAACTTGGCATGGTGTCATGACATGGAACCAACATGCTGCGGTAATTTTTTGGCCGAATTGGGACAAGCTTTGGTGTAAGCTTCTTGCAAACCAGAGCTTCCCTCAAGAAGGCTCGTGGTTCCGAGAGGGAACGTGTCACCTCCGTGTGCAAAACGACATACGTCCACTGCCTTCTCCCGCCTTAATTTTTTTACACTGGCAGATTAGACCAAATAGAAGTATCATGCTAAATTTTCGAATTATTCCGGATTCGTTTGGCCTTTTTATACACTAATTGAGTTTCTGGGCATTTAATGTGCATAATTCAAATTTGAACTACAAGCACATGCTCCATTGCACCAAAGTTGGTTGAAAAATCACATGTGTGTCCTTGGGTGAATTTCTAGGTCCCACGCAAGAAATGGGAATGAAATTCAAACATCTGGGCGTCGTGATACAGCCAGAAAGATTGAAAAACTTGGGTTTTTAATTCTTGTAAATTCAAAACACGCCTGAAAAGCATGGAACTTGGCATGGTGTCATGACACGGCACCAACATGCCACGATAATTTTTTTGGCCGAATTGGGACAAGCTTTGGTGTAATCTTCTTGCAAACCGGAGCTTCCCTCAAGAAGGCTCGTGGTTCCGAGAGGGAACGTGTCACCTCCGTGTGTGAAACGACATACGTACACTACCTTCTCCCGCCTTAATTTTTTTACACACGCATATTAGACCAAATAGAAGTATCGTGCTAAAATTTTGAATTATTCCGGGTTCGTTTGGCCTTTTTTATACATTAATTGAGTTTCTGGGCATTTAATGTGCATAATTAAAATTTGAACTACAAGCACATGCTCCAGTGCACCAAAGTTAGTTGAAAAATCACATGTGTGTCCTTGGGGTGAATTTCTAGGTCCCATTCAAGAAATGGGAATGAAATTCAAACATCTGGGCATCGTGCCTCGACCATAAAGATTGAGAAACTTGGTTTTTTAATTCCCATCAATCCAAAACACGCGTGAAAATCATGAAATTTGGCACGGTGTCATGACATGGCACTAACATGCTGCGGTAATTTTTTGGCCGAATTTGGACAAGCTTTGGTGTAAGCTTCTTGCAAACCGGAGCTTCCCGCAAGAAGGCTCATGGTTCTGACAGGGAACGTGTCACCTCCGCGTGCGAAACAACATACGTACACTGCCTTCTCCCGCCTTAATTGTTTACACAGGCATATTAGACCAAATAGAAGTATTGTGCTAAATTTTGGAATTATTCCAGGTGTGTTTGGCCATTTTATACATTAATTGAGTTTCTAGGCATTTAATGTGCATAATTCAATTTTGAACTACAAGCGCATGCTCCAGTGCAGCAAAGTTAGTTGAAAAATCACATGTGTGTCCTCGGGTGTATTTCTAGGTCCCATGCAAGAAATGGGAATAAAATTCAAACATCTGGGCATCGTGGCTCGACTGGAAAGATTGAGAAACATGGTTTTTTAATTCCCGTAAATTCGAAACACGCCTGAAAATCATGAAATTTGGCATGTTGTCATGACATGGCGCCAACATGTTGTGGTAATTTTTCTGTCTGATTTGTGAAGGTGCACACATTAACAATCAACAAAGTCATTTTGAAACAAGTGTTGTCACGTTACAAATTGGAAATACAAGTATTACTGAAACCGTGGGTGTTCTACTTACCAATTACGTGTCGCCACACGTCCCCTTTTTATTGGCTAGGAGGTGTCGTGCGGGGTACCTATTTGAGTACGGGAGGCGTGCGATCAGACCCTTGCGAGTGCTCATTGGGAGGAGAGCCCTTTGACCTCTACCCGTTGCGCACCTCCCTCCCAACGTCTCCATTAATGGTGCCCAAGTCCCTATTCTACGGCGTCGCTATATATCTCACTGGACTGAGATTTAAGAGAGAAAAATGAAAATCTGAAAAGAAAGTTTTGCACAGATCTTGATGTAAGATCCGATGGACCTATATAGCATCAACTGTGACTTATAGCAAGCATGATGAATATAAGGACAATGACAGTAGATAATAATTGTCTTGCATATTTAGGAACATAATTAAAAAATCCACATGCGGCAATGCCCGAAATACATAAGGGAAAAAGAAGAAGGAAGATAACAATCTGGCTCGTTGATCTCTACTTTCTTCATGCATTGCTACAGGCCACAGGAACTAGTCTCCACGGTGAGCAGCGATGAGCTGTTTCTTGTCCTCAAGATGCTGCTTGAGAGCATCCACGGATTCCTCCACCAGCCTTCTGTGCTTGATGCCCAACATGGCATTCTCGTCCATAAGTTTCTCGACAATGACGCCGGTCCTCTTCAACAAGGTAGTGGTCTCCTCCTGCTGCTCCGCACTTCCAACGATCTTCGCCCTCAGTAGGTCGCGCTCGGCTAGGAGCTTCGCATTGCTCTCATTTAGTTGTCGGATGACGCATGTAGCCTATTCAAAAGAGCATGCATGTCGTCCTGCAACCACGCCCAGCTGGAGATCTGATCCATCAGGCTATGGATGATCGCATGCATGCGCCTGTAAGAGTCCTCGCCTGCCTGCGAGACATTTTCCCAGGCCACCGTGGCGCGGGAGGACATCTCTGCTGCATTTGTGGCGCGGCGGGACATCACTTATGGTTCCGCGGCACGACCAGACCAGTCTGCTGCATCGACGATGCTGCAGGACCTCCGTGCTGCTTTGGCGGCATGGTGGGACCTCGGTGCTGCGACGCCGCACGACGAGACATGCCGGCTGCATTTGCAGCGAGGCGGGACATCTCTCATGCTTCCGCTTCCATGCTCGCATCTCCCTGGTGGCAATCTCTCGACCCAGAACTCCCGATGGCCATGGCAGATGGAAGGGAACGATGATGAATGACTCGTTTGTTTTTTGTGGATGAGGAGTTGAGGAGGAATGTGCAGTCATCTTGGAGTAGTAGTATTTATAACCGAGTACTAATATGCTCCTAAGTGGGAAACCGTTTAGGTTTTGATCGATGTGAACAGGTTTACAATTTGGAATGTGACTGTCGGCGTTCTGGGAACGGGGGTTCCCAGACTTGCCTGCCTGTGGCCTGCGGCGTGGCTCAAAGGGGGCCCAGCACGGCCCGTCTTCATCAACACAGACCCAAGACCCTCGCGAAGGGCCAAGCCTCGCGGGGCGGACGACACGGAGCTTCCTCAGGCACGGCCTCATCAGGCTGTCTCGTGAGGAGGCGGAGAGATCAAGGCGGGGTACCTCACGAGGTGCCCGTGACGCAAGCCATGACGACCAAGGGTGCCAGGCGGGCGCCAGCCCACGCGGTGTCCTCCTTTCCTCTTTGGTGCAAAGGGAGCAAGCACAGGCGAGAGAATCAAGCAAAGGCACCCGTTTCGGTGCAATGAGACCAAGACCAGTCCAACGGCAGGGAGGACGTCATTGTGGAGCCCAAGCCAGCGTCACCACCAGAGCCTTTGGCAGGTGAGGACCAACTTTAGTCAGGATCAGTGTGCCAGATGTTCCTTTCCAAAATGGCCAATTGTTGGTGCCCTTCCCGCTCAATATTTGGGAAGAAGCCCAGGGCCTTTGCCTATAAATAGGACCAGCCACCCACATGGCAAGGGATACCAGGATCGAAATCAGAGAGAGTGTCGGGTGGTAGGTGCTACATATGCCAACGGGTGGCTTATCATTGTGGGAGCCAGTAAGACGTCGCCGGTGCCTGGAAACGGGATGAGGCGAAGACATGCACGCCGGCAAATCTTACCCAGCTTCGGGGCTCTCCATGGAGATAACACCCCTACTGCCGCTCTGCGGGGTCTCCGCATGGTCACTAGATGAACAAGTAGCTACACGATGCTCCTTGAGCTGTTTGGCGAGAGGAGGAAGAAGGGCTCTGCTTGCTCTCTTCTTCTCCCTACGTGGTGTCTAAAACTAGCAGGGATCCATCTCCTTTGCATGGGTGTCCCGGGGGGTTTATATAGGCCTACCCCCTGGGGGTACAATGGTAATCCGGCTGGGCGTGGGGCCCAGCCGTCTGTGTCTTCGCTCTCCGGCTTTTGCGCCGGCTGCTGGGGCCTGCCGGCTGGTGGGTCCCGCCGGCTACCGGCTCCTTGGTCGACAGGCAAGCCCCACTATCCAGGGCCTTGTCGGTGGCTGGTTACTGTTGCTCAATCTTGGTGACGAGGGCTTCGCTGAGGTAAGCGTGGTTACAGTGCTGCCGCCCGGCGGGTGACCACTGTAGCCTCACCGCGTCTTGTCTCCTTAATGGGGCGTCTCCTTCGAGGGGGTGGCAAGCCGGCTGGAGAGAGCCGGCTCCGTCTTGGGCCGACTAGGGGAGGCCAGGCCGCCTTCGGGTGTCTCTCTGCCCGAAGGGGCCCACCGCCCATGGGCCGTACTGGTAGCCCGTCGTGGATGACATCAGGGTCAACGTGGCAACAGTGCTGCACCGGACGGGTCATGGCCACCCGTACGGCGCACTGTGCCAGGCGCGCTCCGGGATTCGGGGGTGGCAGGCTTCACTGTAGCCATGCCCCGTCACATCGCCGTTAGGTGGATGCAGACTTCGAGGGTACGGTCTTGATCGCTTTATGGGAGCTGGCTCGCAGGAGTCGGCCTTCTCGCAGCCGGCTCCTCGGAGTCGGCCCTCCCGTGGCTTTCTTCATGATGGCTGAAGTCGGGCCGCCTTCCAATAGCCGGCCTGGGAGACAGCCGGCCAGGGGAAGGCGGCCCCATGTCTTGGATTCTTGAGAGCCGGATCAGCTCGTAATTTTTGTAGAAAGGCCAGGGGGAGCCAGCTAGGCTACCCGTGGTCACTTACTCCGACAGTAGTCCCCGAAGCTGAGCAAGCTTCGAGGCTGATAAAGGGACGAGAAGCTTGGTCAGCTTCCTATCCTGAGGGGCCGGCTTTGCTTGTGCGCGCCGACTTCGGAGAGCTCCGTTTCTCGTAGGCGGGAACGCGGTCGACCTGCGAGCTGTCTGCAGGCCATCCCGTGGGCCACGTGGCAAGGAAGCCCTGCCAGTGCGCGCGCGCGATTGGCCGCCGCCGCAGGCCTAGGCCCACCACTACTAGGCCTCGGCCCGAGCGTGGATCTTCTGCGGCCCATGCGGACCGCTCGCCTCCCCGCAGCGATTTTATTACGCCATTAGGGCATAATAATCGCGAGACGGGGGGGGAGTGGGCACAGTTGATCCCCACGTTCCCCCACGCCACGCCTCCTCGGCTCCGCCGCGCGGTCTATAAGTAGGGGGAGGAGGGGGAGCGGCAGAGGCTCGCACGCTCTCCCTCGCTCCGCCCCCTTTCGTCTTCCTTCTTCTCCTTCCCGCCGCCACAGTAACTCTTTGCCGCGCCGTTCCGCCACCGCATCGTCTTGCTTCTCGCCGCGCTGCCCCATGGCGCTGTTAAGCTCGTGGGATGGCTCCAACGTCCATGAGGACCACGTCGAGTTCCTCCGCCAGACGTGATGCCTGCCCGGCGAGGACTTCGTTCGGGTTCATCTAGCACCGGAGAAGGAGATTTCGCCGGCACCGGAGGAGGGCGAGCGGGTGATCTTCTGCTCGCACTGCCTGCACGGCTTCGGCCTTCCGGCGAGCGGGTTCCTCCGAGCCTTCCTCGAATTCTACAACCTCCAGCCGCATCACCTCATGCCCAACGCGGTGATGCTGTTGTCGGCCTTTGTCACGCTGTGCGAAGGCTTCCTTGGGGTCCTCCCCACGCTCGAGCTCTAGGCGGAATTCTTCCAAAGCAAGCTCGGCACAGTCATCGCAGGCGTGCCCGCCCCTTGCGGAGCTTTTATTGCCATGAGGCGGGCGAGCGAGAACAACCCGTTCCCGCCCATCCCGCTGATCCAGTCGGTGAAGCTCTGGCAGAAGTCATACTTTTACGTGAAGAATGTCGCACAGCAAGGCGACTACGTCTACCTGCCGGCTTATGAAGCCGGCCCGCCGGCTGGGAGGCGACCTTCGTGGAGCTACCGGGCCAGGTCGTTGTCTCAGGCCGGGAACGCAACCGTCTCCTGGCTTCGGGTGATGATCCAGTCAGAGGGCCTGACCGGAGCCGACTTGGTGGCCGCCTTCGTGGAGCGTCGGGTTCTTCCCCTCCAAAGCCGGTCTCACATGGTTTGTCAGATGAGCAGCCGCTTCGACCCAAGCCGGCTGAGCACCAGGGAGATGCCTCATGCGAAGGTCTCCTACATGGTGAACTATATCTCCAACTGCAAGCTCGCCGAGGACTGGCGGTATGGCAAGGGGCCGTACTCTCGCGCCAACCCTTCGCCCGTCGTAAGTTCTTTCTTCTTTTCTTCCTTTGGTAGCCGGCCTGATGATAGCCAGCCTCTGATCAGTCGGTTTGCCCCTAGCAGAACCCTCTCCTTCCGCCGACGACTGGGGCCGCAGGGGTAGAGCGCCAGCTTGTCCCTGACCGCACGATGGACGACGCCGACGACCCGGACTTGGGAGCGGCCACCATGGAAGACGCCATCGTGGGGGAAAGCGACGAGGCCGGAGGCGCGGGGCTCACGGACGGCTTCGAGGACTGGCCGAATGATGCCGAGGTCGAAGTCGCCCCGCGCCGCCAGCCGGCGCCTGATCATCAAGGCGCGAGCTCGTCCACCACGCCGGCTGCCGGCGGCGGCGCCCAAAAGCGCTGGGCCATGTCAATCCTCTTCGGCAGCCGGCCGAAGAAGTCCAAGGCTTCCACAGCGGCGACCAAGTGAGATGAGGCGGCCGCGAAGGCGGCCCGCTTCCGCAAGGCGGTGAAGCAGCCGCAGGCGATCTCAGTGTAAGTCGTCGAATGCTTGGATACATATTTTTGTTGTTCTTTTTGATTGAAAACTCTTCTAAACCCTTCTTTGCTCGCTGGACAGGGCGCCGCTTTCCCTTGAGCGGGGTCCGGGCGGCTCCGTAGTCGGGCCGACTGGTGGGTCTTCAGGCTCCCGCCGCGTGGATCCCCGCGCCGACCTCAGGGAGGCCACGGAGCGGAACGCATGAGAGGTGCGGGAGGAGCGGGAGGAGGCGGAGCGAAGGGCCGCCTAGGCGATGAAGGAGCAGGCCGATGCAACAGCCAAGGCCCGGGCGGAGGCGGCAGCTGCGAAGACGGAGGCGGAGGCTTCGCACAACCAGCCTCCGCTGCTAGCCATTCCCCTCCACGCCGTGGCCCCCAACATTCCTGTGCCTCCGCTCGAGGAGGTCGACCAAGAACCGCCGGTGATGGAGCGGAGGGAGGACTCCGTGATCTTCGTGGAGGGGGCGCCGCCGGCAGCGCCAACCGGAGCGGGCCAAGGCGGCCAGTCGGCTGCGGCGCTAGAGCAGCCGGCCGGGGGTGAGCCGGAAGCAGGAGCTGGCCTCGAGGTGCAGCCGGCAACGCGCCGGCACGCGGGAGGAGGCACTGCTGCGCCGGAGCCGCACCGAGCTACGGGTGCCAGCCAGATGCCGGAGGCCTTGGAGGCGGCCAGCACCGGCACATCCGAGTGGACTCCCAGCGGCGGGACGGGCGAGCTGAATGTGGCGGCCCAAGAAGTTCGGAACCGGCTTCAGGCCCAAGCCACCTCGCTGCAGCAATACACCCAGGAGTTCCTTGCGACACGGGCCGTCATCCGGGTGAGTCTTCTATCCTTGGTTGTTTTGTTCTCTTGATTTCTTCCGTGGGGGCGCGTCAGCGCACCCACTGGGTGTAGTCCCCGAGATTCGGGCCGACTGCTGAGCAGTCGGGTCGGATCTTCCTTGACGACTACCTTATTCTCGCCTCCTATCTAATCTTCCAGGAGTATCATAACCTCTGCGCTGTCGCCTTCAACTCCTAGGCTCAGGAGCTGGGTCGGCCAACCGAAGACCTGATCAGCAGCCGGAGTACGTACTTGGTTTCGTTCATCTCCTGTGGGGGCGCATCAGCGCACCCACTGGGTGTAGTCCCCGAGATTCGGGCCGACTGCTGAGCAGTCGGGTCGGATCTTTCCTGATGACTTCACCTTACTGGTTTTTCTTTTGTCTTTCGTGCTCGCAGAAGCCAATGCCGACTTAAGGGGGCAGCTCAGCAAGGTGCAGGCCGCCCTTCGTGCCAAGGAAACCGAGTACGACGCCTTGGTCCTGGAGCGTGACCGCCCGGCCAAGAAGCTGGCTGACCAGGAGGAGAGCCACAAGGCGGCTCTGAAGAAGGCGCGGGATAACGAAGCCACCCTGAAGGCCGAGTTCGAGACTGAAGCGGCGGGCTGGGCTGAGATCAGGCAAGCGCTGAATGAAGGCTTCGGCCGTATTGAGGATTTGATCGACGGTAAGCCGCCTTCCTTGCTCCTTGCCTGCCCCTTGCCGCCTGACTTGTGTTCTGACTTGAGCTACTTTTTATTCTCTGTGCAGACTACTTTCCTGGCTACTCCGTCTTCGCCGCCCAAACCACCGAGGCCCATCGCGAAGCGCGTCGATAGGCGGGGGCTGAAGTCGCGCCGGACGCGAGTCGGTCGCTCGAAGAGCAACTCTTGGCGGTCCAAGTGTGGCTGCAGCCGGCTCATCGTATGCTTCGCCACCTCCAGCACGCCGGAGCGCAGGTGTTGGCCACCCTCTGGCCAAGCGAGATGATTCCCCGCACCCCGAGTCGGACTACTGACTGGCTGGAGGTTGCGGTTGGCTGCTTTGAGGCCTGGAAAGTGTCGGCGGCCTGGCTTGGAGCTGGGCGGGCGCTAGAGTTCGTCCGAGCTTGGTATCCGGGGCTGAACCTGGACCAGCTGCGCACCTGGCGGCTGGAGGCCGACGAAGAGCTAGCAGAGGTGCGGCCGGCTATCGCTCAGCGCGCGTCGACAATCACCGAGTGTACTGACATCAGCGTCTTTGCTCCCGAGATTAATGATGACGGCGTTGCCCAGCCGGAGGAGTGGTTCGGGCTGGACCCGGTGGTGGGTGAAGACTCGGCAGAAGAGATCGCCTCCAGCGACGAAGGCGAAGATGATGAAGGAGAGGAAAGCAAAGACGTCGAGCCGGCCGGTGGAACAGCCAGCCAGCCTCAGCCTGACCGTGCCTCCAGCAACAAGGCGCGCGCAAGCGCGCCTTCTGCGGGAGGCGGTGATCATGCCGAGGTTCGCCAGCCGGCCACTCCTCCAGCCGGCACTGTCGTCTCCACCGACCTGCCCAGCTCGTCAGTCACTCCGCCGGCTTAATCTGCCGTCCTTGTTTTTTCCTTCTTGTTGCCTTCTGAACAATTTTATTAAGCTTCCGCAGTTCCACCCACTGGGGGTGTATCCAAACTATGTTGAATGCTGGCCTTTTGAAGGTCTTTTATGTAAATATTATCGTGTGCATGTTTGGTTTCCATTCACGTATGCTTTTTATCCTTAGGATGTTTCCTTTGCCGCCTTCCCCTTCTGGGAAGGCAAGTGCTCGAGCTTTCTTAGATTGGACCGAGATGACTGGAAGCCGGCTGGCCGGCTACTCTGGTAGCCGGTCGGCGGTGGGAGAAAAACCGGCTTTTGTTATATTAGTCCGTTAGTCCCTAACCATTTTTCATGTGGGCACCCGTTCCTGCCCTTAACTCTTGCCAGCCGGATAGCCGGTTCTTCAAACTGCGACTTTTGGCAAGAGAAGGCTTGGGAGCCGGCACACTACTTGTCTGACTGCGGGTAGGACTTCTAATATAACTCCAGGCGGCCAGTCCCCGGGCTGACTAGTCGAACCCGGTGCCGGACGGAAAAAAGTGAATGCAATGACAAGGCCATAAGCATGATACTTTTCATTTATAGACAAAAGATGGCAGTCCCCGAGCTCTCCTCGGGGGCCCTATTGTCTCGTACTTAGTACAAAAGTTAGCATGATACATACTGCATTTCAGCTGTAAAACCTTCGGAGGAGGTTGGCGTTCCATGGTCGTTCCGACTCCTTGCCGGAGTCGCTCTCTTTCGTGCCTTCGGCTTCTGCGCGTCGATCAGGTAGTAGGAGTCATTGCCTAAGGCTCTGCTGATGAAGAAGGGGCCCTCCCAAGGGGCCGAGAGCTTGTGCTGGCCGGCTGTTCACTGGATCAGCCGGAGCACAAGATCGCCCTCTTGGAAGGATCTTGGCTTGACCTTACGGCTGTGGTAGCCGCGCAGGCCCTGCTGATAGATGGCGGACCGGCTGAGGGCTAACAGCCGGCTTTCTTCCAGTAGGTCGATGCCGTCTTCTCGTGCTTCCTTGGCCTCCGCTTCCATGTACATGGTTACTCGAGGCGAGTCGAACTCGATGTCAGTTGGGATGACCGCCTCGGCACCATACACGAGGAAGAAAGGGGTGAAGCCGGTTGACTTGTTTGGTGTAGTGCGCAGACTCCAGAGGACAGCCGGCAGCTCATCGAGCCAACAGCCGGCTGAACGTTCTAGTGGTACGATCAGTCGGGGCTTGATGCCGGAAAGGATGAGGTCGTTGGCTCGCTCGACCTGGCCGTTTGACTGCGGGTGGGCGACGGATGCTAGATCCAACCGGATGCCTTGCGTCACGCAGAAACGTGCCAAGGCTCCCTTGGCGAAATTTGTGCCATTGTCGGTGATGATGCTGTGTGGCATGCCGTACCGAGTTGTTATATCTGCGATAAATGTGACGGCAGTCGGCCCATTCAGCTTCTTGATCGGCTTTGCTTCAATCCATTTGGTGAATTTGTCCGCGGCGACAAGCAGATGTGTCATGCCGCCGCGCGCCGTCTTGAATGGGCCCACCATGTCCAGTCCCCAAACAGTGAAGGGCCAAGTGAGGGGAATGGTCTTGAGTGCTGAAGCCGGCATGTGTTGCTTGGAGCTGAAGAGTTGGCACCCTTTGCAATGTTTAACTAACTCCTTGGCGTCATCCAAAGCAGTCGGCCAAAAGAAACCATGGCGGAAGGCTTTGGCGACGAGTGATCTTGAGGCCGCATGGTGGCCGCATTCTCCTTGGTGGATGTCTCTAAGGATTGCAATGCCCTTCTCTTGCTCGACGCGTCGCTGGAGGACTCCAGTGACACTGCGCTTGACGAGCTCTCTATTGACGATTGTGTATGCTCCGGCTCGGCGTTGGACTTGTCTTGCCTCTACTTCGTCAGCCGGCAGATCTTGGTTTATTAGGAAGTTGAGGATGGATTGAGCCCATGACGGAGCTGCGACTTCTTCTATTGCCAAAACGGCTACTGCGACCAGGGCGGGCGGGCTGGGCGGTGAAATGCTGGAGTCGGCCGCCGCCTGTTGTGTTGGTGTAGTCTCCGGGCCGACTACCGCAGTCCCCGAGCCGGGTGAGGCAGTCCCCGGGTCGGGCATAACTACGGAAGTCCCCGAGCCGCCTGCTGATACCCCTTGGCCGACTATCAAAGTCCCCGGGCCACCTGCTTGGTTCTTCGAGCCGGACCCGGCCACGTCGGGGTCAGGCGGCACAAAGATGGAATCGGACTCTGCAAACGGCTTGATAGACGGCTTGAGGAGGCATTGTAGAGAGACGTTGGTTGGTATTGCTTGCCGGGTGGAGCCTATTCGAGCCAGAGCATCAGCTGGCTCGTTGTCGGCTCGCGGTACGTGGAGGAACTCGCATCCTTCAAAATACCCACTGATCTGCTGAACGAGGAAGTGGTAGCTTGCCATATTTGCGTCCTTGGCGTCCCAGTCGCCGGATGATTGCTGGACCACCAAGTCCGAGTTGCCATAACATAGGATCCGGCGAATGCCGAGCTCTTTGGCAAGCCGGAGCCCGTGTATGAGCGCCTCGTACTCGGCTACATTGTTGGAGGCGGCAAAGTGGATTTGCAGCGTGTATCTGAGCTTGTCGCCTTTGGGAGAGGTGAGGACGATGCCGGCTCCCAAGCCGGTGCGCATCTTGGACCCATCGAAGTGCATGCGCCAATGAGTGGAGTCGGGAGCCGGCGGCAGGTACTGGGTCTCGGCCCAGTCGATGAGGAAGTCGGCCAATGCTTGGGATTTGATGGCGGTGCGAGGCTGGTAGAAGATCGCGTAAGGGGCCAGCTCGATGGCCCATTTCGCCACCCGGCCGGACGCATCCCGGCTGCCTATGATCTCGGCCAGCGGGGCGGTGCATACAACCATGATGGGATGCTCTTGGAAGTAGGGCTTCAGCTTCTTGGCGGTGAAGTACACGCCGTAGCACATCTTCTGGTAGTGCGGGTAGTTCTGCTTCGAGGTAGCCAGCACCTCGCTCAAATAGTACACCGGCCTCTGGACCGGCTGGGCTCGGCCTTCTTTTGGGCGTTGGACTACGATGACGGTGCTGACCACCCGACTGGTTGCGGCGATGTAGAGGACCATGGGCTCTTTCTCAGTCGGCGCCGCCCGGACTGGCGGTGTGGCCAGCATCTTCTTCAGCTCGTGGAAAGCTTGGTCAGCTTGGTCATTCCACTCGAAGTGAGTGGTCGTCTTCATGAGGCGGTAGAGGGGGAGAGCTTTCTCTCCGAGTCGGCTGATGAAGCGGTTTAGGGAGGCCAAGCACCCGGTGAACTTCTGGATGTTTCAAAGCTTGGTGGGAATCGCCATTCTCTCAATGGCCTTGATCTTTACTGGGTTGCATTCAATGCCGCGTTCCGGGACCAGGAAGCCTAGGAGCTGGCCGGCTGGTACTCCGAACACGCATTTCTCGGGGTTAAGCTTGATTTGGAACCGGCGTAGGTTCTCAAATGTTTCCTTGAGGTCTTCCAGCAAGGTGCCGCGCTTCTCCGTCTTCACCACAATGTCGTCTACGTAGACGTGGGCATTTCTGCAGAGTTGCTTGAGGAGGCACTTCTGCATGCAACGCTAAAAAGTGGCACCGGCATTTCTCAAGCCGAATGTCATAGTCAGATAGCAGAAGGCTCTGAATGGCGTGATGAAGGCGGTCTTCAGGCGGTCTGCTGGATCTAACTTTATCTGGTGATACCCTGAGTAAGCATCCAAGAAACTCAACAGCTCGCATCCGGCCGTGGAGTCTATCACTTGGTCAATCCTTGACACGGCAAAGGGATCTTTGGGGCAGGCCTTGTTGAGGCTCGTGTAGTCTATACACAAGCGCCACTTGTTGTTCTTCTTTAGCACGAGGACCAGGTTGGCGAGCCACTTTGGAAAGAAAACTTCCATAATGAAGCTGGCTGCCAGAAGTCGGGCTATCTCCTCTCCCACAATCCTGCGTTTCTCCTCCGACAGTCGGTGGAGGGGTTGTTTGACTGGCTTTGCGTCTTCTCGGACGTGTAGTTTGTGCTCGGCGAATTCCTTCGGAACGCCCGACATGTCCTTGGGGGACCATGCAAAGATGTCCCGATTCTCACGGAGGAAATCGGCAAGCTCGCCTTCCTATTTGCTTTTTAGGTTTGCCCCGATGACGGCAAACCTCTCTGGGTGCTCGGGGTCAAGAGGTATCTTCTTTGTCTCCTTGGCCGGCTGGAAAGATCCTTGAGCATCATGCTCCTTGGGATCGGGGGACAAGGCCGACTGCTTGCCGGCTATGGCCACGACTCGGTCCAACATCTTCTTTTCTTCGGCAATCACAAGGGACTCGGCCAGCCGGCTGCTGGCTGCTGCGCACTCAGAGGACTTCTTGTAATCGCCGGCTACGGTGATGACGCCTTTGGTGCTTGGTATCTTCATCTTGAGGTATGCATAGTGGGGAACTACCATGAATTTGGCCAAGGCAGGTCGGCCAAGCAATGCATGGTAAGGGCTCTCCAGGTCCACCACTTCAAACCAGATCGCTTCCCGGCGGAAATGCTCCTTGTCCCCAAAAAGTACATCAATCTTGATCTTGCCAATGAGGGCGCAAGACAAGCCGGGTACGATGCCATGGAAAACTGTCCGAGTAGGCATGAGTTGCTTTGTCTTGACGTTCAGCTTCTCCAGGGTGTCACGGTACAAGATGTTGATGATGCTCCCGCCGTCTATCAACACACGGGAGAAGCAGGCGGCGCGTCTGTACGTTGCAAGGGTGGCATCCAGAACCAACGCATAAGAGCCGGGAGATGGCATCACCTCTGGGTGGTCGGCCCGGCTCCAGCTGATAGGTTTTTCTGACTAGTGCATGTGCTCGGCGGGGTTGGCAGCAACCATGCTGACTTCCTGGTTCTCTCGGCGTTTGTTGTGCCGGTCTTCGGGCTGGCTTGTAAAGACAATATAGGCGGCATGCTCATCGGGGAACTCATCATGCACGGCTCCGACTATGGGCCGAGCGGCCGGCGGCGGCAGAACCGGAGGCGGGGGCCGGTAGGCGGAGGCGGCGTGAGCCCTTCGCCTTTGGAGATTCGGGTGAGCCAATGGCACTTTCGGGTTGTGTGGTTGGGCGACTTCGCGCCGCTGTGGAACTTGCACGGGGCATCGAGAGTTTGCTCGTAGGAGAAGGCCGGCTGCCAAGCCGGCCTGCCGCCCTTGGGTTTCTTGGGCGCGGGCCGCCCTTCGGGCGGCACGTCTTCGACTGTGGCACCTGCCGACTGGTGGGAGGCGGCGCGGGGCCCTTGCGCTTGTGGTCGTTCGAGTGTGGGCGTCGGCCGGAATCCCCAGCCGGCGTCTTGGGCACCGGGTTGAGTACTTTTCCAGACGCGTCTACCCGGAGCTCGGTCTTCATTGAGGAGTCGGCGGTGGCGTACTTGTCCGCTATGTCCAGAAGCTCGTCGAGGGTAGTCGGCTCGTCGCAGAGAAGCTTGTGCTTGAGGAGGGTGCCTTCTCGGCACCCGGCTGTGAAGTATTCTATGGCTTGCACCTCGTGAACCCCTTCGCAAGAGTTGCAGAGCTCGACCCAACGCGTGAGGTAGTCGCGAGTTGACTCGGCGGGGCCTTGTACGCACAAGGAGAGCTGTCTGGGCTTGGGAGCCCGCTTGTAGGTGCTGGTGAAGTTGCGGACGAAAGCTTCTGTGAAATCTAGCCAGCTGTTGATGATGTCTGGTTTGAGGCTGTTGAGCCAGGTCTGCGTCGTGCCTTGCAGCATGAGGGGCACATACTTCACGGCAACGCGCCGGTTGCCGTTGGCTATGCTAACTGCCGTGGAGTAGTCGATCAACCAATCTTCCGGCTTCACGGAGCCGTTGTACTTGGGTGTGTCTCTTGGGAGCGAGAACCCTTTGGGGAAGGGCTCGTCGCGGATGCGGGGGCCGAAGCAAGGCGGACCGACATCGTCTTCTTCTTCCAGCGCTATGGATCGCGCCAGGCAGTCGATCCGATGGCGGGCGTTGTTTTCGCCGACTCCTTCGCGGCGACCTAGTCGTCCGCTGAGAGTCAGATGCACCACAGGCGGAGGGGTGGGATATCTCTCTCCACGGGGCCGAGGCGGAGGCGGGTTGCCCCGCCACTCAACGGCCCGAGGCTGGCCTTCTGCGTCTCGCTTGATGGAGATCCAGGTTTGGCTTTGGCTGGCAGCCGGCTCTTTCTCGCGCTGCGCGCGGTCTCTACCCGCAGTCGGCGTCCAGGATGTCGCGCTGTGATCTCGGCGCGGGGGAGGGCTTTCCGTGCGGGCGTCGGCTTCGTGCCGCTGCGCGGCTGCATCGATCAGCTGCTGGATGCGTCGGGTCATGTGGGGGAGTTCTTAGGCCCCTAGTCCATCTAGCTCGTCTACGGCCGCCTGGGCAGCGTGTAGGTTCTCAAGTGGAGTGGTGTAGACTGGGCGGTCGACTCCTAACGTGTCGGCAATGACAGCGCCGCGCTGTCTGACAACGCCAACCCGGCTGGGCTCGCCTGGGGGCGGCGTGCCAAAGGCGGCGCGGTCAGCCTCGCGTCGGTGGGCCTCAGGGAGGCGTCTCATGGAAACCAACTTCCGGCCCTCCGCGAGGAGGGCGAGGCGGCGAGCCTCCAGTGCTTCAGCGTCGGCATCGGCCGGGAGGGGGATGCACAAGTCGTGGACCGCCGCGTGCGGGGCGTCGTGGGTGCTCTCGTCAGTAGCGCCGTCGTGGCCGATTACCATCACCTCGGTGGTGACAGCGTCGCAGCCATCGGCTCGGGGAAGCGGATCGTTGTAGATCGTGACGTTGGTGGGGAAGGTGTCGAATGAGGCCGTGTCGGAGTCGACAGGCATCGGATCGGTGGAGCTAACCGACTCCAAGTCCATAGCAGGCTCGCCGGAGACATAGAGCCGGCCGAGGAGGTTGACGAGGTGGGTGGTGCCCGCGTCGGAGGCGAGCTCGTCGGAGATGAGGGTCTTGTCGAGGAGATCAGCGAGGCTGCTCGCTGCGCAGGCGTTGGTGATGCCTTGCAGCGCGTCGTGGCAAGCGCCATCGGGCGTGCCTGGTTGGCTACGCTCGCGGGGGAGGAAGAGGGTTCCCGTCCAGAACAGGTCTCCGGACGACGGTGCACCTGGCCCCAAGGTGGGCGCCAAATGTCGGGTGGTAGGTGCGACATATGCCAACGGGTGGCTTATCATTGTGGGAGCCAGTAAGACGTCGCCGGTGCCTGGAAACGGGATGAGGCGAAGACATGCACGCCAGCGAATCTTACCCATCTTCGGGGCTCTCCGTGGAGATAACACCCCTACTGCTGCTCTGCGGGGTCTCCGCATGGTCACTAGATGAACAAGTAGCTACACGATGCTCCTTGAGCTGTTTGGCGAGAGGAGGAAGAAGGGCTCTGCTTGCTCTCTTCTTCTCCCTACGTGGTGTCTAAAACTAGCAGGGATCCATCTCCTTTGCATGGATATCCCGGGGGGTTTATATAGGCCTAACCCCCGGGGGTACAATGGTAATCCAGCTGGGCGTGGGGCCCAGCCGTCTGTGTCTTCGCTCTCCGGCTTCTGCGCCGGCTGCTGGGGCCCGCCGGCTGGTGGGTCCCGCCGGCTACCGGCTCCTTGGTCGACAGGCAGGCCCCACTGTCTACGGCCTTGTCGGTGGCTGGTTACTATTGCTCAATCTTGGTGATGAGGGCTTCGCCGAGGTAAGCGTGGCTACAGTGCTGCCGCCCGGCGGGTGACCGCTGTAGCCTCACCGCGTCTTGTCTCCTTAATGGGGCGTCTCCTTCGAGGGGGTGGCAAGCCGGCTGGAGAGAGCCGTCTTAGTCTTGGGCCAACTGGGGGAGGCCAGGCCGCATTCGGGTGTGTCTCTGCCCGAAGGGGCCCACCGCTCGTGGGCCATACTGGTAGCCCGTCGTGGATGACATCAGGGTCAACGTGGCAATAGTGCTGCGCCATACGGGTCATGGCCACCCGTACGGCGCACTGTGCCAGGCACGCTCCGGGATTTGGGGGTGGCAGGCTTCATTGTAGCCACGCCCCATCACATCGCCGTTAGGTGGATGCAGACTTCGAGGGTACGGTCTTGACCGCTTTATGGGAGCCGGCTCGCAGGAGTCGGCCTTCTCGCAGCCGGCTCCTCGGAGCCGGCCCTCCCGTGGCTTTCTTCATGAGGGCTGAAGTCGGGCCGCCTTCCAATAGCCGACCTGGGAGACAGCCGGCCAGGGGAAGGCGGCCCCATGTCTTGGATTCTTGAGAGCCGGATCGGCTCGTAATTTTTGCAGAAAGGCCAGGGGGAGCCGGCTAGGCTACCCGTGGTCACTTAATCCGACAGAGAGAGAGAGAGGGGGGTGACTGAACTCCTCCCAGCAGTTCATCCCCCCAACCAAGAACAGACCCTCGCGAGGTTGTTCTCCCTTGTATTGCTCATCATCATTAGCCCAAAAGGCAATCCACCACACCACACACTGGAGTAGTGTATTACACCACAACGGTGGCCCGAACCAGTATAAACCCTGTGTCTCTTGTGTTGTTCTTTCCATAGCTTAGACCTTAGCGTGGCGGCGGGGCGCGGGTAGGTAGAAGGCAAAATCTCCACGCGCACCCCAGTGTTCGAACCTCAAGGGTCTGCCGGAACCCGGAATCTGACATTTGGTGCGCCAGGTAGGGGTGCGCCGGAATCCACCTTCTACCGCTTCGTGTCCTGTCACGTCGTCATCACCATGTCCGGCGACCAGGCAGGCAACCTAGATCCTTGGGCGGCGTGGCCCGCCAGTGCAGAGCCGCTCGCCTCGGGCGACCCCATGCCCCAGGCAGCTTGTGGTCCGCAGGGCGCTGCGGGCCGCGGGCGACGCGGACAGGCTTCGACAGCTCTCACACCGCGGCAGGCGCGGTCGGCAGCAAGGGCCTCCAATCACACCGCGACCACGACACCGTACACCCGCCGGGAGCAGGCGAACTCAAGGGCCGCGCTCATGGTGGCCCGAGAGCTGCTGCAGTGCAGGCTGCTGGAGGGTGGCCGCGACGTGCTGCTGGAGCGGGTGGCAGAGCTCCTGGGCTTCGCCGCCTCAGGTGCTCACCCCTTCTGCACCCAGCTCCCGTCTCAAGCCCAGGGCGGCCCGCGAGGGGCTCCGCGCGTGCCCGCGGGCTCCAAGGCTACTCCAACGCCAGCGAAGCTGTCGGCACCGGACCGGCGGCGGCGCTGCCCGCGCTCCCGGTCCGCGAAGAAGAAGGACTCGACGCGACCCACGGCCCCAGTGGATAGCCGCGCTACCACCCCACGGTGGGCGCGTCAAGCAGAGCTGCATGGCACGCGGAGCACTACGGCGCGGCCTTCAGGATGACGGCGCCAGAAGAATATGTGCCCCACATGATGGACCAAGGGCACCCTCACGAGGGCGAACAAGGCTCGCTCCTCAGCCCAAGCTGGGGGGACGAGGCGCCAGAAGCTAAGCTCTTCTAGGAGCCCCAGGACGGTCCCACCGGCCACGTTGGAGGCAGTGATTATTGGGTACCACTAATTCCTCAGGAGCAGGCATACGCTAATCATGGATCGCACGAGGTGCAGGTCGCCACAGCGAGCAGCTGCCCCGCTCCCACAGTCTCCTACCCCTCGGGAGGAGGGCGCAGGGGGCTGCAGGAGAGGGGCCGAGATCCGACATCACCACCGCGGTGTTTGGACCAAGGCATTCTCAGGAGGTAGGCCCTCTGCTGGGGAGGTGCCTCAGGGCCTGCCCCTGGCGGAGGACCCGTGGTCGTCGGGGGAACCGCTGGCGACCGCTCTACCCCATTGGCGGCGGCCTGGTTTCCGGTCGTCGTTGATGGCACTAGAGTGTGGCGCAAGGCGGGGCCCTCGTCTGGCGATATGAAGCAAGGCCGGTACCTGTGAAGAAGGCCCAGTGCCTGTGAAGCTCGCCGCCCCGTGACACTCTCATGTAATAATGAGTGGGGTTGTACACGCCCCGGAGTCTCAGGGGTGCCGGCCTCAGGCCCTGGGGCTCCCTCCCACGCCCAGTGGCAGCACTTAGCTCCGCGCTGGTGAGAAGACGTCCAAGACTAGATTAGGTGCCGGACGCGGCCTTTTGTCTGCTTTCATTGCTCTTCCCTTTGATTGTCACTTCCCCCGCTGGATTTAAGTTGGATTCGAATTTGAGATTTGCGTGTGTTCGGGGAAGGGGTGCTTAGTCTCGTTCGAGCAATTTCTCGCGTTTTGGTTACCACCTCGCCTTAGCTGCCTCCCCTCGTGAGCCCCTCGCGAGCCGGGTCAGGCCCAGCTTGCGCGCAGCCCAGACTACCGCCGCCGCGTCCTCTCAGGAGGGTTTTTTACTGCAAATCCTATGGATTCGTTCAGGGAACACTCGAGACACTACAGCCTCCCACAGGCTACCTCAGGGCCCGCACGGGACAAAGGTAAACTAGCCGACCAGCGTGTCGCTTAAGCCAACCACTTGGCGCGGGAGCATGGGCAATGTAGCGTCTACTAATATGATGAACACAAGTTTTACATGAGGGGCTCCCCCTCCAAATTGCTCTCACAGCCATCAGACCAAAACCTGAGTTCTATTCATGCAGGGTAAGGAAGCAGGAACAATGCACAATCAGTCGGATAAATCCCCCAATGCATCCTCAGGAGCACCACCCGAACCGTTGCTGGCGTCGCTGGACTCGCCATCGCTGTCTGCGTCGCCACCAGCGGCGGCAGGGCCGTGCACCACACCGCCCTCGTCGGCAGCCACAATCACGCCGTCGTTGTCTGAAGCGAAGGCCCTGACAAGAGCATCCACATTGTCTTCCACCCAGTGCGCCAGGTAGCCTCGGACAGCCTGGGGGACTGGGGTGATGGCGGCGTCGAAATCGAAGTGGGGATCCATGTTCTGGAGATGGCTGAAGACGCGAGAAAAGGCGCACCCGAGCAGGGCGTGGCTCCTCTCCTCCACCAACCCGTTAGCCCTGACCGACCGCGCCTCCAGCTGCGCCACCACGTCGGTGAAGAACTGAAGGTTGCCGGCATAGTTGACTGCGTGCGGCTCGCCAACAGCCGCCTCGCAGATGTTGCCCAAGGCTGTGTTGGCTCTCTCCCGGAGCGTGGTGGGCATGGGGCCGTGCTCATGCTCTAGGATCCGCCGCTAATGTATCTCGTCCGCATTCTGGCGCGCGATGACCTCAGCCTCCTCCACCCGCTGGCGAAGAAGGAGCACCTCGGCCTGGGAGGTGGTTGACTCCCCTTGCGCTACCTCAAGGGCGGCCCGAAAGGCATCAGCCCGCCGCGCCGCTTCCTCCAGCTTGGCCCTCAAGGCAGCAGTCCTACCTTCAGCCTCGGCCCGGATCAACCCCAGCCTCTCCTCGAACTCGTCCTCAAGGTTCAAGTGCGCCATCGCCACCCGACGTCCGACCTCCTCCAGGACACGAGCTTCCCGTGCAGCGACATCATCCTCCGCCTGCGTCACCAAGCGCTCCCTCGTCTCCAGACGCTCGTACTCGCAGGTACGTTCGGCAGCATCCAGCGTCAGCGCCTCCTCACGCTTCAGGAGCTCTGCTGGGTCGCCAGAGACCACCTCCATCGACACGAGGGCTGCCTCGCGCAGCTCCACTTGCTCCTCCAGTGAGTGGCACCAGGCCAGGAGCTCCCGAGTCCGCTCCTCCGCTGCCTCTCGCCGTCGGTCAGCTTCCCGGGCCTCCTAAGCGGCCCGAGATCGGGCCTCCCGAGAGGCCACCAGCGACGCCTTGGCCTCTGCGTCGTCAAGATCGCGCTAACGGCACGCGAGGGCGATGGCGCCCTCCAGCTCGCGCCTCTCTGCAACCAGGCGCAGGCCCTTGACCTCAAGGCACACGTCTTCATCAGCAAGCTCCTCACCAAGCAGGCTCACCACGTCAGCCGCCCTTCGAAGGAATCCTTCGCGAAGAGCGCGACGCTCTCGGGCGCGCTCGAGCATGTCGTCCACACCATCGTCTGTCCCAAGCAAGCACCGGGGGCCACGAATCAGCACTCCCCCTCCGGGCAGGGGGCTGGGGGCGAGCACCCTCGCGACGGCCGGGCATGCCACGCCAGAGGCCCGGCCTGGAGCCAGCCCGTCCCCAGATGAAGAGCGCAGGGAGCGCCTCAACCAATCACAGTCCATGACCAGGCGGGAAGCCCATGGCAGGCTGGCTATGCCACGAGAAGGCCCGCGAAGGAGGATCACGAGGTGCGCAGGGCCGCGATGCACCTCCAGATGGTTCGCCTCCCGATCGCCCTCACCATAAGGGCTCTGCTGCTCGGAGCGCTTGAGGACGGCGGAGGGGGCGAAGCCAAGGGGGATGGCACCTCAGCCATCTCCGCGAACTCGGCTGGAAGGGGCCTGCGGAGCAAGGATTAGCAAAAGCAACAGAAGGATCGGGAGCTGGGAAAGGACAAGGCTTACTCATCGATGGCGAAGTACTTCCTACGCTTCAGCAGGCGACAAGGGTAATCGTCGCCTAGGGCCTCCCTTCTCTTCCGGAGGGCCTCAAAGTCCATGCGGAAGCAGCCCAAGAGTTGAGCGCAGGGATCAACCTGCGATGAAGACGGGGCGTCAAGGCGATCCGCGTCAGGGGCACCTGCCTGATGTGCACTGCCAATCGCCTCGCCAAGAGAATCGGCTGGAGCCTCAGGGGCCTCAGTCGCAGGCGCTGAGGGTAGCTGCTTGCCACCCTCGGCCTCAGTGGCACGGGCCCCAAGAGCTGCTCCCTCATGAGCGTTGCCCGGCGCTGTCACCCCACCGGGAGCCCCCTCGGCCTCTGGCGCCTCATGCCTCCCTGCTCTGCCACTTGAGGAAGAGTCGCCTTGGCCGATTGGAAGGGCAGTCACCATCTCTGGGTTCTCGCGAGGCCCCCGGAGGCCGGCGGGACGCGGCCCTCACTCATCAAAGATAGGCATCTGATTCACAAAATCGCCCCTGTTCTGGCAGAGGTACAGCAAGGCCCCTCCCTGCTAGATGCTGCCAGGGTTGGGGTCCCCAGTCAGGATCAAGAGCGCTGCCCTCAGCACTTTAGGCGCCAGGTCCTCTTCCTGGAGCCTCATACGGTCATCACGCCCGCTGAAGGCCCACATCCGGCGGGAGTGGCATCGGAGAGGAGCAACATGGCGTAGCAGGAACTCCTTCACCACCTTGGGAGTTGTCATGCCAAGCAACCTCAAGAACGCGAAGCGGTGCCAGACGAAGACGAGTCGGGGGCTCTCAAGCGTCTCCTGGCCCCAGCCCGAATTGGGGACAGCAGGCGAAGTTGGCTCCGATAGCAGGGGGCTGGGCACCCCTACATCCACATACAGCCACCGCTCGCGGAACCCAGCCGCGGGCGGAGGGAGCCTGAAGTCAATCCCTGAGGCCGCTGTCTCAAACGCGACAGCGAAGCTCACGCATGCCGAGCATTGGGTAGGGTCGACAAGAAGCAGAGAGAAGAAGTGGCGCAGCAAGGCAACCGAAGGAAGGATGCCCATCATTGCCTCGCAAACAAAGGTGAAGACCGAAAGAAGGGTGATAGATTCAGGACCCAGATGCATCATGTGGATCTGATAGTGGGAAAGCACGGCATTGAAGAAATCAGAAAAGGGGGGAACCAGACCCGCCCACAGGGCGTCGGCGAAATACTAGACCTCGGTGACTATCTTGTCGATGGAGAAGTGAGACACAGGCCAGGCCATCGTCCTCCCGCATTTGTTGAAGATAGTGGCCAGAGCCGAGCTGACCTTGCCCAAGCCCTCGGCGGGGGCCGCCAACGGCGGCGAGCAAGGCGGGGGCATGGGTTTCTTCCCTCCTCCCTTCTTCATCGGAGCCATGGCGATGGGAAGGGGGGGGGAGAAGGTTCGAGATTGGGTTGAAAACAGAAGCTGGAGTTCGAGCGGAGGAAGGACAGAGGGCGCTCGAGCAACAGAAAGGGGAGCGGCTGTGTACGACTATGAGTCCGCCTAGCATGGCGCAAAATAAGGGGGCGTGGGGAAACAATGCCGCCCACGCACAATCAACCGCCACGCGGCGCCCAAGGCCGCAGGCTGTTAGGGCCCGCGGCGCTTCGCCCTTGCCCTTTCGCCTCCCTGCACGGCCAAGTCCGGGCGCGCCTTGGGCCCGGGGGCTACTGTCGGCGTTCTGGGAATGGGGGTCCCCAGACTTGCCTACCTGCGGCCTGCGGCGTGGCTCAAAGGGGGCCCAGCACGGCCCGTCTTCATCAACACACACCCAAGACCCTCGCGAGGGGCCAAGCCTCGTGGGGCGGATGACATGGAGCTTCCTCAGGCACGGCCACATCAGGCTGGCTCACGAGGAGGCGGAGAGATCAAGGTGGGGTACCTCACGAGGTGCCCGTGACGCAAGCCATGACGACCAAGGGTGCCAGGCGGGCGCCAGCCCGCGCGGTGTCCTCCTTTCCTCTTTGGTGCAAAGGGAGCAAGAACAGGCGAGAGCATCAAGCAAAGGCACCAGTTTCGGTGCAACGAGACCAAGACTAGTCCAACGGCAGGGAGGAAGTCATTGTGGAGCCCAAGCCAGCGTCACCACCAGAGCCATTGGCAGGCGAGGACCAACTTTAGTCAGGATCAGTGTACCAGATGTTCCCCTCCAAAATGGCCAATTCTTGGCGCCCTTCCCACTCAATATTTGGGAAGAGGCCCACGGCCTTTGCCTATAAATAGGACCAGCCACCCACATGGCAAGGGAGACCAGGATCGAAATCAGAGAGAGAATCGAGAAGAGAGAGAGAGAGGGGTGACTGAACTCCTCCCAGCAGTTCATCCCCCCCAACCAAGAACAGACCCTCGCGAGGCTGTTCTCCCTTGTATTGCTCATCATCATTAGCCCAAAAGGCAATCCACCACACCACACACTGGAGTAGGGTATTACACCACAACGGTGGCCCGAACCAGTATAAACCCTGTGTCTCTGGTGCTATTCTTTCCATAGCTTAGATCTTAGCGTGGCGGCGGGGCGCAGGTAGGTAGAAGGCGAAATCTCCACGCGCACCCCAGTGTTCGAACCTCAAGGGTCTGCCGGAACCCGGAATCCGACAGTGACGGGAAGTAGGCTCAAAATTTATTGATGGTTATAAGTGCGGCACTATTCCTGGAAGGCGTAACGTGGGCAAGCCTTCTCGGCCGTGTACGTGGCGTTTGCACCATAGGGTGCACCGCAATAGGCAATGTCAACACACGTCTTGTTCCAACAACCGTGTGCGCTCGTTATTACCATCACGCACGCTTCTTTTAATTAGAATGTCTATGCTTGTCTAGTGCACACATGTTGATCTATCTAACTGTTTTAGTTTTTGTGGCTAATTACAAACAGTTCATCCGTGTGAAGTGTGTGCCATCAATCGCAGACACTTTGATCTGGCTAACCCGTTTCTGTTCTGTTGCCTAATCGCAAACAGTTAATCCTTCTGAAGCATATGCCCTCAATTGCACACACCTTTATCTAGCTGCCCATTTCTATTGTTCCTCCTCATCACAAACAGTTCATCCGAGTGAACCGTATGCTGTATATTGCACACGCCTTCATCTGGTTGCCCGTTTCTTTTGTTCCGCCTCATCGCAAACAGTTCATTGAACTGAACGTATGCCCTGCATCGCAGACGCAACTAAAATCTGAACCGTGTTTGATGGCCCCGCCATCGCAAACATTTTGCACCCTTTTTTGACGGTTCTTTTACACCATCATTTGCGATTATTGCATCGCACATAGTTTAGTTGAAAGGTCTCTGATCGCAGTGTCGCGTTAGCAGCATCCTGCAGTAGTGATATATTCTAATTTTATGATAACAATAGCTATTTTTATATTTTAGTTCGCCGATATCATGCAAAGTTATCCTCTTCATACCCACAACGTAGTTTTATTTCTTGTTTCTAGACGGAAGCAAACGTTCGGTGTACGTAGAGTCGTATCAGTGGCACATAGGACTTGAGAGAATGTTGATCTTACCTTTAGCTCCTTGCGGGTTCGACACTCCATAATTATCACTTCAACCTTTGGAAATTGCTATAATGATTCCTTGCATTTGGGGGTTATCAAGCTCTTTTCTTGCGCCATTGCCGGGGAGCAATAGCGTGGGGTTGATATTATCGTGTATGCTTGTTTGCTTTCTTCACTAAGTAGATTTTGTTTTCCCTTTTGTTTTTGTTTAATTAATTGTGGGTGAAACGAAAAATAGAAAATGACAATTACAAAAAAATTCACTTGCCCCTTATGCCTAAAAGGTTTTTTTTAAGAGAAGTGATTGGAAGGTTGTGCATTGGAGAAGTGAGTGTTGACCATGAACACTTGTGTTCATGCTCATAGAAACAATGTAGAATTTTTCATGGAAGTTTTTTCAAAAATAAGTATCCCCTTGTATATATCCATTGTATTATAAAAATAATGTGCCAAGGTTTACATTTAGAATGTTTAAATTGCTTGTTTGGTGTGTGTAGCAGAAAAAATAAAAACTTTTGCTGTAATAATTGAATTTACATTTTTTTAATGGTGCGTGATAAAATCATGAAATTTTTACACAGTACTTCTATGCAAATTTTTGAGAGTGTCCTAATTGTTTAGATTTTTTGAAGTTACAGAAGTACATGAAAGTTCCAGATTGCTACAGACTGTCCTGTTTTTGACAGATTTTGTTTTCTATGTGTGTTCACTTATTTTGATGAATCTATGGGTTGTATCGGGGGGTATGAACCATGGTGAAGTTGTAATACAGTAGATATAATGCTAATATGAAATTGGAATGATTTTATAACAGTACCTAAAGGTAGTGATTTGCTTTATTATACTAACGGATCTCACAAGGTTTTTTGTTAAGTTTTGTGTGGATGAAATGTTCGAAGATCGAGGAGTTATCGGTATGAGAAGAATAAGGAGAGGCAAGATCTTAAGCTTGGGGATGCCCAAGTCACCTCAAGTAAATATTTCAAGGATACTCAAGCATCTAAGCTTGGGGATGCCCCAGTTGGCATCCCATCTTTATTCCTCAACAATTATCGGTATACCTTAGTTTTTGTTTTGTTCACATGATATGTGTCTTTTGAGTTTATTTTTCCTTTCTTTTCCTTTATGCACCATGCTAGTATGAGATAGTCCTTCATTGTTTTATTGAATGCTTCATGTGCTTCACTTAAATCTTTTGAGTATGGCTTTATAGAATGGTCTTTGTGCTTCACTTAAATCTTTTGAGCATGGCTTTATAGAATGCTTCGTGTGCTTCACTTATATATTTTGATCTTGGATGTTGGTAAATCTATATTAATTGTAGAATGTTCCATGAACTTCACTTATATATTTTGGAGTATGAATAAGACTATCATCGGAATTGGGCTTGGAAGAGTATCATTATAATATCATGCCTAGCTAAAAAGGCATTAAAGAAAAGCGCTTGTTGGGAGACAACCCAATATTTATCCTTATTGTTTTTGTGTGTTCACATGATTAAGCTACTGTAGTAATCATGTTTTATAGCTTTTGTTTCAATAAAGTGCCAAGTAAGACCTTTGGGATGGCTTACGGTGATAGTTGATTTGATCTTGTTGAAGAACAAAAACTTTTGCACCCAGTAAAATAATTTTCATTTTTAACAAAAGCGCGGTAAAATACTGATTCTTTTTGCACAAGATTAAAATAAAAATTGCCTAGGTTGTCCTAATTTTTCAGAATTTTTGGAGTAACAATATATGGTTGTTGTCCAAATCATTACAATCTGTTCTATTTTTGACAGATTCTATTTTCAATGCATAGTTTGCTTGTTTTCTAGTTTCTTTGGCTTATATTGCTCAATATAAATTATAGAAATGATATAGTACAGTAGGCATTGTGTGAGAAAAATCATGAATCTTATCTTGACAATACCAAGTGAATGATTTACTCTTTATCATACTAACTCATCTCACGAAGTTCCGTTAAGTTTTGTGTGATTGAAGTTTTGAATTTTTGGGTGAGATATCGATATGAGGAGAATAAGGAGTGGAAAGTGCCAGCGTTCTGGGAACGGGGGTCCCCAGACTTGCCTGCCTGCGGCCTGCGGCGTGGCTCAAAGGGGGGCCCAGCGCGGCCCATCTTCACCAACACAAACCCAAGACCCTCGTGAGGGGCCAAGCCTCGCGGGGCGAACGACGCAGAGCTTTCTCAGGCGCGGCCTCGTCAGGCTGGCTCACGAGGAGGCGGAGAGATCAATGCGGGGTACCTCACGAGGTGCCCGTGATGCAAGCCATGACGACCGGGGGCGCCAGGCGGGTGCCAGCCCGCGCAGTGTCCTCCCTTCCTCTTTGGTGCAAAGGGGGCAAGCGCAGCCATGGAGTACCGAGGCATCAGGCAAAGGTTGCCATTTCGGTGCAACGAGACCAAGACCAGGAGGACTACGAGATGGAGGTCACCGTGGAGCCCAAGACAGCGTCATCACCAGAGCTTTGCGCAGGCGAAGACTACTTTTGTCAGGGTAGCTGATACTAGTTGTCCCCCTTCAAATTAGCCCGCCATTGTTGGCTCCCTTCCCGCTCGATATTTGGGAAGAGGACGAGGTCCTCTATAAATAGGACCAGCCACCCATAGAGCAGAGAGGGCAGAGCTGAGCCGGGGGTTGGAAGGATAGAGAAGATCAGAAAGAGAGAGAGAGAGAGAGAGAGAGAGAGAGAGAGAGAGAGAGAGAGAGAGAGAGAGAGGTGATTGAGCTACTCCCAGCAGTTCATCGCCCCAGCCAAGAACAGACCCTCGCGAGGCTGTTCTTCCTTGTATTGTTCATCACCATCAGCCCAAGAGGCAATCCACCACACCACACACTGGAGTAGGGTATTACACCACAACGGTGGCCTGAACCAGTATAAACCCTGCGTCTCTTGTGTTGTTCTTTCCTTAGTTTAGATCCTAGCAAGGCGGAGGAGTGCAGGTAGGTAGGAGGCGAAATCTCCGCGCGCACCCCAGTGTTCAAACCTCAAGGGTCTGCCGGAACCCGAAATCTGACATTTGGCGCGCCAGGTAGGGGTGCACCGGGATTCGTCTTCCACTACCCCGTTCTCCTCCGACCATCACGCCCATGTCTGACGCTCGTCGGGCCCGCGTTGAGCGCCGGGCCGCGCTCGCTTCCCGCATCGCCCAGACGGCCACTGTCGGCGGGCGTCCTCGCCGTTCCCCATCACCTGCCGTCAACGCCGCCACCGGCCCGGCGGGGGACGAGCAGCTAGCATCGTCCCAGCATATGTCCGTGCGGCAAGACGGCCACACCGCAACTCCCTCGCTCACCCCAGCTGGTTCTTCGTCCCGCGCGCTCCGCGCGCCCATGGAGGCTCGGGCTGCACTCATCACGGCGAACGAGCTCCTGCGCTACCGTCCCATCGACGACGTCTACGAAGAATGGCTCGACCGCATCGCCAAGCTCGTCTGCGCCGCAGGGGGCTCTCCTGCGCCGTCCGTCCTGCTGCACCGCACCCCACCTCGCGCGAGCAATGAAGCTCCGGCGGCGCCCCGGCCACCTCCTCCTCAGGAAGGCGCCATGGCTCCAAGGCGCGTGGCCCCTGGGCGGAACCCGCTCTGTCAGGCGCCAGCGCAGCAAGAGCAGAGCTGTCAAGAAGTCCCTCGCCCACAGGAAGCTGCCCGGGCGCTCCCTGCTCCAGCACGTCGCGACCATGCTCCTGCTCCCGTGCGTCAAGACCCCGCGCTGCTCCCAGCTGTAGCGCGTGGGGACATGCAAGACCAAGTTCCCCGTCATCCAAGGCCTCCCGTGGCCACAGAAGGCTGCCGCGCCTTCACAGCCAAGCTACGCAACGTCGCGTGGCCCGGCAAGTTCAAGCCAGACTTGCCTCCTCGCTACGATGGCACGGCTGACCCTGTGGAGTTCCTCCAGCTCTATGAGCTGGGCATCGAAGCTGCCAACGGAGACGAGAAGGTCATAGCGAACTGGTTCCCCATGGCACTCAAGGACGGGGCCCGCACCTGGCTCCTGAACCTGGCTCCGGGCACAATCTCCTCCTGGGACGAGATGCACACCCGCTTCATCGCCAACTTCCAAGGCACTCACGACCGGCCACCCGCCGTGAGCGACATGCGCCGCATCAAGCAACAGCCCGGGGAGACCCTGCAGAAGTACATCCAGCGCTTCAACAACGCGCGCCTCAAGATTCCCAAGGTGACAGAGGAGGCCATCATCTCGGCCTTCTCTGACGGCGTGCGCGATGTCAAGATGAAGGAGGAGCTAGCGATGCATGAAGACCTGTGCACTTCCTTGGAACTGTTCAACCTGGCAACCAAGTGCGCCAGGGCCGAGGAAGGGTGTCTCTCCCTCCTCGAGCTGCCTGCCGCAGACCCAGAAGAGAAGAAGCCCAAGGCCAAGGATGTGAAGCGCAAGGGGGCTACCGTGCTCGCGGCAGAACTAGACACCAAGCGGGGCAGAGATCAGCCCGAACCTTCCAAGGGCAGCCGGTACTGTGTGTACCATGACCTCCACACCCACAACACCAACGAATGTCAAGAGCTCTGAGCCGTGCGAGAAGGAAGGATCGGCCGTCGCCCTGACCGCAGTGACCGGGGCTACGGCCGAGGAGGAGGAAGGAGCGCAGGACGCTGGGAAGACCGTGGCCCGCGCCAAGGGTGGCGCGATCAACCTGGCGAGGATCGGTGGCAAGACCCGCCTCGCGAGGGAGGCTGGAGGGATTAGCCTCGCGAGGATCGCCCGCAAGGCAACGTAGGCCTCCCACCGCTGCTGCCGCAGCCAAGGAGAAATGAGGACCGCCACCAGGACGAGGGGGCTGGGGGCTTCCAGGAGCCGCGCGCGATCGCCTGCATCCTGGGCGGGGCACAAGCCCCAGCCTCTCAGCGCATCTTCAAGCAGTTCGCCCGCGAAGTGAACGCAGTCCTCCCCAGGCTTGAAGCCACGCGCCCTCTCAGGTGGTCGGCGTGCGCCATCACATTCAGCTCAGCAGATCAGTTCAAGTGTGCGGCTACAGCCGGAGTTCTCCCGATGCTTTGCTCCCCGATCGTCAACAACGTGGTGGTCACCAAGACCCTCATCGATGGCGGGGCAGGGCTCAACGTCCTGTCCATGGAAGCATTCAACAACCTCCAAGTGCCCTACAGCCAGTTTCAGCCATCCAAGCCTTTCTCCGGTATCACCGACGGCTCCATGGTCCTGATTGGGCAGGTCCGCCTCCCTGTCACCTTCAGGGCACGCCACAACTACCGCACCGAGCTTATCGACTTCGACGTCGCTCACATTCGCCTGCGGTACAACGCCGTCCTTGGGTACCCAGCACTGGCCAAGTTCATGGCCGTAACTCACCACGGCTACAATGTCCTCAAGATGCCAGGAAGCGGCGGAGTCATCACGGTGCCATGTGAAGAGAAGGACGCGGTGTGTTCCCTGGAACGAGCCTTTCAGGACGCGTCACTAGAAGACCCGGATCGTGGAAGCAGGAGGCCTCCTAAGACCGCCCCTAAGAAGAAGAAGACATCGTCCGGCCCGACCACTCAGGAGGCAGGCCCCTCTGGGCCCGCGCCTGCCCAGGGGGAACCTCCTTCCATCGCATAGGAAAGCGCGCCCGGCGCCCTCCTCAGGCAGGGCTCGGGGGCTCTCTCCTGGAGGGCCACCGATCTAGCTAGGGTCACGAGGGAGGTGCTTGGGTACCACATGGAGGCGTGTTTCGAAGCACATTTCCCTCAAGAAGGAGCAAGGCAAGGAGACCCAGACCCTCAGGAGTTCGTCAGCAAGGCCATTCAGGAGCTACAGGAGTCAAGAGTCATGAAAGATGGCCGCTGCCTACCAGCAGTGGCTCCCCATCCAGGCGAGGATGGTGGGCTGCGCGCCTGCATTGACATACCAGGACTCAACCGAGTCGCCTCTCTGGAGCGCCTCTGGCCCTCGTGAGTGGGGCGCTGCGAAGGCCCACCCCACAGCTACGTTCGCATGCCTTACGGCTTGCCGAACGCGGCTGACACGTACCGGCGCCTCATGAGGGGCATCACGGAGGCACGAGAGGCGGGGCGTTCCGCAGCCCTGGCAGGGATGGAGATGGCCCTTGAGGAGCCGCCAGCGCCTTCGGAGCCTCCCGAGGCCCCTGGGCCTGGGGGCTCGTGAGGATCGGCTCCCGCAGCCCACCGAGCCTGCTACACCAACGCTCCTTCGTCCTCAACATCATCAGGTGACATCTTTCGAGTTTTATTTCCAGCTGGGAGCGTCCCCCCAAGGCTGCATTATTCCCAGGCCGCGTGGATCCGTCCATGCGGCGTGTATCCCTTTTTATTCCATGTTGTTAGCTTCCCCTGTTGGGGGCGCCCCTCGGGCTGCATGATCCCCAAGCTGCTCGGGCCAGGCCCAGCGGCATGTATCCCATTTGCGTTTATTTCCGATCATGCGTTAGACCCACCATGCTTGATTATTTGATGTCGGTCCATGGCACCTCTTCTTCTCCATGCCTACCACTTGCACGTTAAAGGGGGGGTACCTGAGTATCGCGACTCAGGGCTCTTACTGGCTCTCCAGCCCTCACCCTCTGGCCTTGTCCATGGCATCGCGACCTGGCATACTAGCGACGACCAGCTCGAGGGCCGGGACCCGAGGACGTAGAGTGCCGACATCTAACCAAATTTGCAGGGACACATCACAAGATAAGGCCCAGTGCCAGGCGCAACCCGCCTAGAGGTAGGGCCCCGTGAGTCCCGCGCTGGATCACGGGTGCACAGATACACCTCGCCAGGCCCTACCGTGCCAGCCACGTGTCAGGGCGGGGCTGTACACGCCCTGGGGGCTCCTCCCGGAGGGGTGCCCCCTCCCACGTACCAGTGGAAGCACCATGCTCCGCGCTGGCTGACGACACTACCGAGGAGCGGCTATGCCCGTACACATACGGTAGCGCTATGCTCCGCGCTGGTGATAAACAACTGAGGGTGGCCCCCGGGCCGCACCAACCTCAGGGAGCCCAGAGCTTAGTGTCTAGCCTCATCGTAATGCCTCCCCTCGGGAGTGCCACGCGAGGGGGCTGGGCACGGGGGCTGCGCCTGGGTCACACCCAGATGCACGCCGCTCACCAAGTCCCCCCGGGCCTAGTTCGTCACGCGTCTCTCCCCGAGCGGAGCCAAGGTACGAAGGCCGTTTGAGCATCAAGGGGGACTCCTGAGCATCGCGACTCAGGAGCCTAACTAGTCACGTAGCCCCTCACTTCATGGCCCCGTCCTGGTTTCCGGTCGGGACCAACGCTGGGTGAGGTACGCGCGTGGCCGGGCTCTGCAGACGTAGAACGGTAGATCCACCCTCATTACGCCTCCCTACTTGATGTTCGTGCGTCAAGGGGGGCTCCTGAGCATCGCGACTCAGGAGCCTAACTGGTCACGTAGCCCCTCACTCCGTGGCCCCGTCCTGGTTTCCGGTCGGGACCAACGCTGGGTGAGGTACGCGCGCGGCCGGGCTCTACAGACGTAGAACGATATATCCACCCGCATCACACCTCCCTACTTGTTGTTCGTGCGCCAAGGGGGACTCCTGAGCATCGCGACTCAGGAACCTAACTTGTCACATGGCCCCTCACTCCTTGGCCCCGTCCTGGTTTCCGGTCGGGACCAACGCTGGGTGAGGCATGCGCGGGGCCGAGCTCTGCCGGCGTAGAACATAAGCAAGTAGGAAGGAAAAGCGCAAATTTCAAGGAATTCAAAAGCAAATATTACAGTTCACAGTGTTATCTCAATGCCAAACGCAAGTTTAAACGCCTCCCCGAGGCATGATACATGTGCAGGAATTAAAGGCAGGACAGGAGCCGCGACGGAGTCACTTGTCGGTGATGGAGCAGCGCGGATTGGGTACGCCTCATGAAGCGGTGCTGAAGGCCCGGAACTTCCCCAACAGGGCCTCTGCACAACCCTTCACGGCCTCGGCAGTGGCAGCGGCACGCTCGCCGCTCACTGGCTCCAGCAGGCTGTCGAGGTCGACACCGGGATTGCGAAGGTAGATGTGGGTGAGGACCCGCGTCATTGCTGCAGAAGACAGGACACGCGCCTCGGCCTCGGCCGCGGGGCCAAGGCCAAGGGCGACATCTTCAAGAGCGTGAACCAGGAAGGGAAGCAGCTTGGCGGGGCCGTCCTCGGCGCCAGCCAGTGGGCTCTCCAGGCCGCTGTCGTAAAGCGTCCTCATTGAGGAGCGAGCCCTCGCTCCATCTCCACGAAGGCCACGCGGTCCTCGGCAAGAACGAGGGCCTCGTCGTCTAGCTTGGCCTTCCTCGCCCCCAACTCCTGCTCCAGCACGCCTAGGCGGTCACGGCGTTTGTTGATCTTAACCTCCCTCTCCTTGAGAGCCGCCTCGCGAGCCTTCACGCCTTCTTCCTGCTCTTGGCGAAGGCGGACCTCGTTCGCGAGCTGGTCCCGCAAATCTTCCAGTTCTCCATCCAGCGCCTTGCAATGTCCACGGACGTCGACCACCTCCCCCAGGGTTGTGTCTCGAGCAGCCTTCGCCTCAAGGACAGCCTGCTTCTCCTCGTCGCATGCCGTCAAGGCCTGGACCACCACCGCCCGAATCGAAGCGTCGGAGCGAACCCATCCTGAAGCCAGCTCCAAGCGCCCGGCCACCAAGCGGGGGTCGGCACCAAGAAGATCCTGACGCAGTCGGTCCAGCTCAGCAACAGCACGATCTAGAACGGCAGAAGGAGTCGGAGAGACAGCAGCTGGTGGAGTAGGAGGAGAAGACGGCAACGCGGCCACAACATCCTGAGGCGGAGTCTACCGTGCCCCGACAGCTGAAGTGGCGGCGGCAGGCAAGAGCACCTCGGGAGCCACTTGGGCCGTGGGGGCTGAGCTCGCCCCAGACGGCTCAGCCAGGCCTCCCGAGGACGACCGAGCAGGAGAAGCCTGTGCATCGCGGTCACCCTCCTTCGCGGGCAGAAGCGCTGCCACGGATGGAACCTCGGGAGCCCCCTTCGGCTTCTTTGCGGCGGGCACCAGCCTACCCAAGAGATGCGGACGTCAAGCCTCAGAAGCAGAACAAGAGATAAATACAAGAATCGAATGCTTACGGGTCGTCGCCAGTGAGCTTAAGCGGCCTCCGGCCAAATTTGAAGCCTGAAAGCCGGCTGGAAGGGTCAACCTCGGGAAGCTTGGAGGCGGAAGGCGCATCTGCGGTCCGCCCCGGGGCCGGGGCAGACCCGCGGGAGATCAGCCCGGTCCTGTCCTTCTTCGGGATCGGGGGCGAGCTCCCGCCGTCCTGCTCGTTGTTGTCCTTGTCGTCGTCTTCGTCATCATCCTCGTCGTCATCACTCGGAGAGATGCGGAGAACGCGGGACCTGCGCCGGGGGAGGGAGCCCCCGACTCTCCGTCACTCGCCTCGGAGTCAGGCCCCTTTCCCCGCTCCCCTCCTTCCTCCTCTTCGCTAGAGTCGTCGGAGGGCATGTCCACTGGTTCCTCGGGAGTTTCCACGGGCACGGGCCCACCCCTGTTGAAGACGGGCATGGACTCCACTACCTGCTCCCAGTCGTCGCGGAGGAACAAGGGCGTAGGAGCGCCCGCCAACCTCGCCACATCGCCCCCGACCAGAGATTGGAGGACCGCAGCCAGATCTTCGTCGGCTAAGGCCGCGGGGCTCAGACGGGGCCTCCACATTGGAAGTGAGTACTGTCGAAGCGGGGCCAGCTGGTGCTCCAGGAATTCCCTTAGCAGCGACGCGCCGGTCAGCTTCGCCGCCGCCATGTTGGCCGGCCTCAGATCCGCGTCCATCTTCTCCAACATCAGCTTCGCGCGGGGGTCCGTGAGCTCCGCTCGATCCCAATCGCTGGAGCTCGTGGGCTGCTCCGTGGGCAAGATCAGCCGAGGGTGGATGCGCCCAGCATCCACCAAGACCCACTTGCTCCTGAAGCCCTCAATCCTTTTCCCGGGGTTCGAAATGGCAATGGCGCCACCGTACGCGACGAAGCTCACGCACGCGGAAGCAGTACCACAAGAGGTCCAGAGGTAGAAGTAGTGGCGCAACAAGGCCACTGAGGGCTGCGCCCCTACGTGAGCCTCGCAGTAATAGGCGAAGATTGCCAGCAGAAGGACGGAGTTGGGGTGGAGATGCAGGGCTTGTAGCTTATAGTGGCGGAGGACAGAGAAGAAGAACTCGGAGAAGGGAGGCACCAGGCCAGCAGCAATGGCACTTACGAAGAGCGGATAGAAGGTGCTCCCTTGACCCTCAGGGGTGGAGGAGCCGGCTTTAAACACCTTCGCCCCGTTGATGCCCCGCGCTGTCGCCATCCGGCGCAACCGGGCAAGGCTCGCCTCCGACATGTTCGGCGAGTCCAGGGCAGACGAGTACCAAGCCACGGGCGGGGGCTGACGAGGCGCCATGGCTTCCTAGGTCACACGGTCGGAGTGGATCTGGAAATTTTGGAGGAAACAAGGAGAGGCGCAAGAAAGGGGATCTGAGCAGCAACCGGAACCAAGAAGCAAAGCCTAGGTGGACGCCGCTCCTTTATCAACTCACGCGGTTGCTAGGGCGCCCACATCCAACCAACCGCCACGCGGCGCCCAGGGCCGCGGGCTGTTAGGGCCCGCGGCGCTTCGCTCTTGCCCTTCTGCCTCCCTGCACGGCCAAGTCCGGGCGCGCCTTGGGCCCGGGGGCTACTGTCGGCATTCTGGGAACGGGGGTCCCCGGACTTGCCTGCCTGCGGCCTGCGGCGTGGCTCAAAGGGGGGCCCAGCACAGCCCATCTTCACCAACACAAACCCAAGACCCTCGCGAGGGGCCAAGCCTCACGGGGCGGACGACGCGGAGCTTCCTCAGGCGCGGCCTCATCAGGCTGGCTCACGAGGAGGCGGAGAGATCAAGGCGGCGTACCTCACGAGGTGGCCGTGACGCAAGCCATGACGACCGGGGGCGCCAGGCGGGTGCCAGCCCGCGCAGTGTCCTCCCTTCCTCTTTGGTGCAAAGGGGGCAAGCGCAGCTGCGGAGTACCGAGGCATCAGGCAAAGGTTGCCATTTCGGTGCAACGAGACCAAGACTAGGAGGACTACGAGACGGAGGTCACCGTGGAGCCCAATACGGCGTCATCACCAGAGCTTTGCGCAGGCGAAGACTACTTTTGTCAGGGTAGCTGATACTAGCTGTCCCCCTTCAAATTAGCCCGCCATTGTTGGCTCCCTTCCCGCTCGATATTTGGGACGAGGACCAGGGCCTCTATAAATAGGACCAGCCACCCATAGAGCAGAGAGGGCAGAGGTGAGCCAGGGGGTTGGAAGGATAGAGAAGATCAGAAAGAGAGAGAGAGAGAGAGAGAGAGAGAGAGAGAGAGAGAGAGAGAGAGAAAGGTGATTGAGCTCCTCCCAGCAGTTCATCGCCCCAGCCAAGAATAGACCCTCGCGAGGCTGTTCTTCCTTGTATTGTTCATCACCATCAGCCCAAGAGGCAATCCACCACACCACACACTGGAGTAGGGTATTACACCACAACGGTGGCCCGAACCAGTATAAACCCTGCGTCTCTTGTGTTGTTCTTTCCTTAGTTTAGATCCTAGCAAGGCGGAGGAGTGCAGGTAGGTAGGAGGCGAAATCTCCGTGCGCACCCCAGTGTTCGAACCTCAAGGGTGTGCCGGAACCCGAAATCTGATAGAAAGACCCTAAGCTTGGGGATGCCCAAGGCACCCCAAGGTAATAATCAAGGAAGACTCAAGCGCCTAAGCTTGGGGATGCCCCGGAAGGCATCCCCTCTTTCGTCTTCAAAACCATCGGTATACCTTACTCGGAGCTATATTTATATTCGTCGCGTGATATGTGTTTTCCATGGAGCATATTTTCATTTTACTTGTTTTTTGAATAAAATCATTGGATCCGAAATCTTGAATGATAGAGAGAGAGAGTCCTCCCATGGCTAGTTAATTATTTGACTACTCATTGTTCTTCACTTATAACTTTTTGGAGTAGTTTGTCATTTACTCACGTGCTTCACTTCTATCCTATGAGTAAATGGTTGAATGAATTTAATATCATAGATCTGAAATTATATATGCTTGATACGTCCATTTTGCATCATGCTTTTATATTGATATTTATTGCATTATGGGCTGTCATTACACATTATGTCAAAATACTTATGCCTATTCTCTCTTATTTTACACGGTTTACATGAAGAGGGAGAATGCCGGCAGCTGGGATTCTAGGCTGGAAAATGAGTAAATATTAGAGACCTATTCTGCACAGCTCCAAAAGTCCTGAAACTTCACGGAAGCTATTTCCAGAATATATAAAAAATACTGAGCACAAGAAATTCCAGAGGGGGGCTACACCCTGGCCACGAGGGTGGGGCGCGCCCTACCCCCCTGGGCATGCCCCCTGCCTCGTGGGTCCCCTGGTGGCCCTCCGATGCCCATCTTTTGCTATATGTAGTCTTTCGTCGAGAAAAAATCATAAGCAAGCTTTCGGGACGAGACTCTGCCACCACGAGGCGGAACCTTGGCATAACAAACCTAGGGCTCTGGCGGAGCTGTTCTGTCGGGGAAACTTGCCTCCGAGAGGGGGAAATCATCACCATCGTCATCACCAATGATCCTCTCATTGGGAGGGGGTCAATCTCATCAACATCTTCACCAGCACCATGCCATCTCAAAGCCTAGTTCATCTCTTGTATCAAATCTTCGTATCCAAACCTCAGATTGGTACCTGTGGATTGCTAGTAGTGTTGATTACTCCTTGTAGTTGATGCTAGTTGGTTTACTTGGTGGAAGATCATATGTTCAGATCCGTTATGCATATTAATACCCCTCTGATTATGAATATGAATATGATTTGTGAGTAGTTAAGTTTGTTCCTGAGGACATGGGAGAAGTCTTGCTATTAGTAGTCATGTGAATTTGGTATTCGTTCGATATTTTGATGAGATGTATATTGGCATCCCTCTAGTGGTGTCATGTGAATGTTGACTACATGACACTTCACCATTGTTTGGGCCTAGAGGGATGCATTGGGAAGTAATAAGTAGATGATGGGTTGCTAGAGTGACAGAAGCTTAAACCCTAGTTTATGTGTTGCTTCATAAGGGGCTGATTTGGATCCATATGTTTCATGCTATGGTTAGGTTTACCTTAATACTTTTGTTGTATTTGCGGATGCTTGTAATAGGGGTGAATCATAAGTGGGATGCTTGTCCAAGTAAGGGCAGTACCCAAGCACTAGTCCACCCACATATCAGATTATCAAAGTACCAAACGCGAATCGTATGAGCGTGATGAAAACTAGCTTGACCATAATTCCCATGTGTCCTCGGGAGCGCTTCCCTTCATATAAGAGTTTGTCCAGGCTTGTCCTTTGCTACAGAAAGGATTGGGCCATCTTTATGCACCTTATTTACTTCTATTACTTGCTACTCGTTACCAATTACCTTATCACAAAACTATATGTTAACGATAATTTCAGTGCTTGCAGAGAATACCTTGCTGAAAACCGCTTATCATTTCCTTCTGCTCCTCGTTGGGTTCGACACTCTTACTTATCAAAAGGACTATGATAGATCCCCTATACTTGTGGGTCATCAAGACTCTTTTCTGGCGCCGTTGCCGGGGAGTGAAGTGCCTTTGGTAGGTGGAATTTGGTAAAGAAAAATTTATATAGTGTGCTGAAATTTACTGTCACTTGTTACTATGGAAAGTAATCCTTTGAGGGGCTTGTTCGGGGTATCTTCACCCCGACTGGTACAGCAAATAGTTGCTCCTCAATCTACTGGACCTACTAAAAATGAAAATGTTTACTTCGAAATTCCTTCGGGTATGATAGAGAAACTGCTAGCTAATCCTTTTGTAGGAGATGGAACACTGCATCCCGACTTACACTTAATCCATGTGGATGAAGTTTGTGGATTATTTAAGCTTGCAGGTATGCCCGATGATTTTATCAAGAAGAAGGTCTTCCCCTTAGCTTTGAAGGGAGATGCATTGACATGGTATAGGCTATGTGATGATATGGGATCATGGGACTATAAGCGATTGAAATTGGAATTTCATGAGAAGTTTTATCCTATGCATCTTGTTCATCGTGATCGTAATTATATATATTTATATATATATATATATATGTATGTAATTTTTTGCCTCGCGAAGGAGAAAGAATCGCTCAAGCTTGGGGGAGGCTTAAGTCAATGTTATATTCATGCCCCAATCATGAGATCTCAAGAGAAATGATTATTCAAAAAATTTATGCTCGACTTTCTGACAACAATCGCTCCATGCTCGATACTTCTTGTACTGGTTCCTTTATGATGAAGACTATTGAATACAAATGGAATTTATTGGAGGGAATTAAATGCAACTCTGAAGATTGGGATCTCGACGAAGGTAAGGAGTCAGGTATAACACCTAAGTTTCATTGTGTTAAATCTTTTATGGATACTGATGTTTTCCGTAAATTTAGCACTAAATATGGACTTGACTCTGAGATAGTAGCTTCTTTCTGTGAATCCTTTGCTACTCATGTTCATCTCCCTAAAGACAAGTGGTTTAAATATAATCCTCCCATTGAAGTAAAAGTAGTTGCACCTATTAAAGTTGAAGAAAAGACTATCACTTATAATGATCCTATTATTCCTACTACTTATGTTGAGAAACCACCTTTCCCTGTTAGAATAAAGAATCATGCTAAAGCTTCAACTGTGGTCAACAAAAGTAATATTAGGACACACAAACCCCCTGAGCAAGTTAAAGTTGAACCTAATGTTGCTATGGTTAAAGATCTCTTCGCCGATAATATTGATGGGCATGTTATTTACTTCTGTGATGAGACTGCTAGAATTGCTAAACCTGATGTTAAAGATAAACATAGACATGTCGTAGGCATGCCTGTTATTTCTATTAAAATATGAAATCATTGTTATCATGGCTTGTGTGATATGGGTGCAGTGCTAATGTAATACCTATTTTTTTAGAAAAGGAGGATGACCCCCGGCCTCTGCATCTGGGAGATGCATACGGCCACTTTATTGATTATTCGCGAGGACCTTACAAAGTGTTACAACAATAAGCCTGAATCCACCATCTAGGCAACATATGTCACTACTCCTATCCATATGATGAAGGGATGCTAGCTAGGCCACTACCCAGAATACTCACCTAATCCTAACATCAAAAGCCGGAATCCCCAGCCTAGCCACATACCGGGTCTGGGGCATAAACCGGTCTGACGCACTCACAGGTGTCATCTCCACCATCTTCCACTGGTCCATCTCCAAGCAGATTGAGGTGCCAACCTTGGCAGGCTCCTCCGCCATCAACGCCACCATGATGCCAAATGACGACCACCACCTACACTAGAACATCGCCAAACAAATGGAGCGCTACCACAAGATGAAGATCAGCGGTAGAATAGATAAAACGCCGCACACATTGCCGCCGCCAAACACCTCACACGCACCAAAAAGCGCCCACCATGCTTCCGGGAACCCCAGGTGATGCCTTCAAGAAGGAACGCGACGAAGGTACGATGCCGTCGCCCGCAAGGGGAACTAGAGCTTTCACCCAAATGAAGAGCACAGTGAGAAACGGGATAGGACCTCGACAATGCCTCCAATAAGGGAACCGACGCCCACAAGGCGCCGCCATTGTCGTGGCCTCCGCCGACGGTCAAGGGTTTCCCCCGATCCCGCCCCCGTCCCATCCACCCGACCAAAGACCTGGCAAGGGTAGCGCATGCAGCTGGAGAAGGCGTTGGACTTAAACGAAGCAGGCACGCCGGGTGACGGGGCACCCCGACCCACCGTAGTAGACGTCCACCGAGACCTCACCACCCGCACAGCCAAAGTCGCGGACCACCAGCTCCCATGGCCGTCGCCCATCGAGAGGCCACGCCGTCCACACCGCCCGAGGCCGCCGCCCCGGCATCCACACACCATGCACATCCCATCAAAACACGACGAACGACCTACACCGCCGCCGCCAAGGAGACCACACCGCGAGCACCCAAGCCAGGCGACGAGGCAGGGTCGCATCGGCCAGATCCGGGCGGATCCAGCGATCCCCGGCCCACCAGCCGCCAGAGAGGAGCCGGCCCCGATCCAGGGCCGAGCCGGCCTGATCTGGCAGTTGGACCTTCCCAGGAGACCCCCACACCGGATCGGGAGGAGGGCTAGCGACAGCTCCGACGACCAACGGCCGCCACAGCTGGCCAGCATCGGCGGCCACCAGGAGCTGGGGAGGTGGGCGGCGGCGTCTGATGCGGGGTGGGGGTGCCTCCAACGTCGAGGCGGGAGCACGGGGAAACCCCGCCGCCGCCTACCGCCGCGCGGGCGGTTGCCGGCGGCGGCGGGGAAGGAGGAGGGGAGGCGGGGGAATTCGGCGGGCGGCTAGGGTTTCGCCCCCGAGTCGCCTGGAGCGGACGACGCGGGGGAGCGCTTCGACTCAAAAGGGCAACTTTCATGTTCCTATTACCTTATACAAAGAAATTATGCATGATATTGCACCAGCTAAGATAGAAGGTATTGATGTTACCATTAAGCTTGCTAATAGAGATACTATTTCACCAATTGGGATTGTTAGAGACGTTGAAGTCTTGTGTGGGAAGGCTAAATATCCTGCTGATTTTCTTGTTCTTGGTTCTCCTCAAGGTAGCTTTTGTCCCATTATATTTGGTAGACCCTTCTTGAATACTGTTAATGCTAAGATAGACTGCAATAAGGATATTGTTTCTGTTGGTTTAGGGGATATGTCTCATGAGTTTAATTTTGCTAAATTTCATAGACAACCCCATGATAAAGAATTGCCTAGTAAAGATGAAATTATTGGTCTTGCTTCTATTGTCGTGCCTCCTACTGATCTATTAGAACAATATTTGCTAGACCATGAAAATGATATGTTCATGAATGAAAGAAGGGAAATAGATGAAGTATTCTTTAAACAGGGACGTATTTTGAAACACAACTTGCCCGTTGAAATCCTAGGGGATCCTCCTCCACCCAAGGGTGATCCCGTGTTTGAGCTTAAACCATTATCTGATACTCTTAAATATGCTTATCTTGATGAAAAGAAAATATATCCTATTATTATTAGTGCTAACCTTTCAGAGAAGGGGGAAGAGAAATTATTGAAAACTCTGAAGAAGCACCGTGCTGCTATTGGATATACTCTTGATGATCTTAAGGGCATTAGTCCCACTCTATGTCAACACAAAATAAATTTGGAGGAAGACGCCAAACCAGTTATTGATCATCAACAACGGCTGAATCCTAAGATGAAAGAAGTGGTAAGAAAAGAAATATTAAAGCTCCTTCAGGCAGGTATAATTTATCCCGTTGCTGATAGTCAGTGGGTAAGTCCTGTTCATTGTGTCCCTAAGAAGCGAGGTATTATTGTTGTTCCTAATGATAAAGATGAATTGATTCCGCAAAGAATTATTACGGGTTATAGGATGGTAATTGATTTCCACAAATTAAATAAGGCTACTAAAAAAGATCATTACCCTTTGCCTTTTATTGATCAAATGCTAGAAATATTATCCAAACATACACATTTTTGCTTTCTAGATGGTTACTCTGGCTTCTCTCAAATACCTGTGTTAGCTGATGATCAATCAAAGACCACTTTTACTTGCCCTTTCAGTACTTTTGCTTATAGACATATGCCTTTTGGTTTATGTAATGCACTTGCTACTTTTCAGAGATGCATGATGGCTATATTTTCTGACTTTTGTGAAAGATATGTGAGGTTTTCATGGATGATTTCTCTGTTTATGGATCCTCTTTTGATGATTGCTTAAGCAACCTTGATCGAGTTTTGCATAGATGTGAAGAAACTAACCTTGTCTAGAATTGGGAGAAATGCCACTTTATGGTTAATGGAGGTATTGTCTTGGGGCATAAAATTTCAGAAAGAGGTATTGAAGTTGATAAAGCTAAAGTTGATGCTATTGAAAAGATGTCGCGTCCCAAGGACATTAAAGGTATAATAAGCTTCCTCGGTCATGCCGGTTTTTATAGGAGGTTCATTAAGGACTTCTCAAAAATTTCTCGGCCTCTGACTAATCTATTACAAAAATATGTTCCTTTTGTCTTTGATGATGATTGCATAGAAGCATTTGAAATACTTAAGAAAGCATTGATTTCTGCACCTATTGTTCAGCCACCTGATTGGAATTTACCCTTTGAAATTATGTGTGATGCTAGTGATTATGTTGTAGGTGTTGTTCTAGGGCAAAGAGTTGATAAGAAATTAAATGTTATTTAATATGCTAGTAAAACTCTAGACAATGCCCAGAGAAATTATGCTACTACTGAAAAGGAATTCTTAGCGGTTGTATTTGCTTGTGATTAGTTCAGACCTTATATTGTTGATTCTAAAGTAACTATTCACACTGATCATGCTGCTATTAAATACCTTATGGAAAAGAAAGATGCTAAACCTAGACTTATTAGATGGGTTCTCTTGCTACAAGAATTTGATTTGCATATTATTGATAGAAAGGGAGCTGAGAACCCCGTTGCAGACAACTTGTCTAGGTTAGAAAATGTTCTTGATGACCCACTACCTATTGATGATAGCTTTCCTGATGAACAATTAAATGTCATAAATGCTTCTCGAACTGCTCCATGGTATGCTGATTATGCTAATTATATTGTTGCTAAATTTATACCACCTAGTTTCACATACCAGCAAAAGAAAAAGTTCTTCTATGATTTGAGACATTACTTTTGGGATGACCCACATCTTTATAAAGAAGGAGTAGATGGTGTTATTAGACGTTGTGTACCTGAGCATGAACAGGAACAAATCCTACGCAAGTGTCACTCCGAGGCTTATGGAGGACATCATGCTAGAGATAGAACTGCACATAAGGTATTGCAATCCGGTTTTTATTGGCCTACTCTCTTCAAGGATGCCCGTAAGTTTGTCTTGTCTGGTAATGAATGTCAAAGAATTAGTAATATCAGTAGACGTCAAGAAATTCCCATGAATTATTCACTTGTTATTGAACCATTTGATGTTTGGGGCTTTGATTATATGGGACATTTTCCTTCCTCTAATGGGTATACACATATCTTAGTTGTTGTTCATTATGCTACTAAGTGGGTAGAAGCTATTCCAACTAGTAGTGTTGATCATAACACCTCTATTGAGATGCTTAAAGAAGTTATTTTCCCGAGGTTTGGAGTCCCTAGATATTTAATGACTGATGGTGGTTCACACTTTATTCATGGTGCCTTTCATAAAATGCTTGCTAAGTATGATGTTAATCATAGAATTGCATCTCCTTATCACCCACAGTCTAGTGGTCAAGTAGAATTGGGTAACAGAGAGCTCAAATTAATTTTTCAAAAGACTGTTAATAGATCTAGAAAGAATTGGTCCAAGAAACTTGATGATGCATTATGGGCCTATAGAATTGCATATAAAAATCCTATGGGTATGTCTCCGCATGAAATGGTTTATGGTAAAGCATGTCACTTACCTCTTGAACTGGAACATAAGGCATATTGGGCCATTAAAGAGCTCAATTATGATTTCAAACTTGCCGGTGAGAAGAGGTTATTTGACATTAGCTCACTTGATGAATGGAGAACCCAGGCTTATGAAAATGCCAAGCTGTTTAAAGAAAAAGTTAAAATATGGCATGACAAATGGATACAAAAGCGTGAGTTCAATGTACGTGATTATGTATTGCTATACAACTCTCGTTTAAGTTTTTTTTGCAGGCAAACTTCTCTCTAAATGGGAAGGTCCTTACGTTATCGAGGAGGTCTATCATTCCGGTGCCATAAAAATCAACAACTTCGAAGGCACAAATCTGAATGTGGTGAACGGTCAAAGAATTAAACATTATATCTCAAGTAATCCCATAAATGTTGAAACTAATGTTATTGAAACCGTAACCCCGGAGGAATATATAAGGGACACTTTCCGGAATGTTTCAGACTCCGAAAAGGAATAGGTACGTGGTACGGTAAGTAAACCGAGTCCAAAATAGTTCTGATGGCAATATTTCTTCGTTTTGGAATGTTTAAGAAAATAGGAAAATAAAAAGCAGACCGGAAAGGACACGAGGCTCCCACGAGGGTGGGAGGCGCGCCCTACCACCCTGGGCGCGCCCCCTGCCTTGTGTACACCTTGTGCGCTCTCCTGACTCTGTTTTCTTGCATGATACTTCTTTCGGTCGGTAAAAATTCACTATATAATCTCCCGAAGGTTTTGACCACCGTATCACGCAAATATCTCTTTTATTTGTTTCGAGCTATTTTTCTGACAGAACTAGGTCGTCATGTCGTCTTCAAGCTCCCCCAAGGACAAGTTCTTCGAGAAGGTCATCAACCCCTACCTCGCAGAGGTGCTACAACACCCTCAAACCATTGAGATGCATGAGGGGTTGTTGCACATCCGCGATGCCGAGGGACCGAGGAGGACCGGAAGCACGGAGGCAAGGCTCGAGGCATTGGAGCAACAAGTTTTCAAGTGTCAGGAGATGGTGGAGCGTGAACTCAACTCCAATCACATTATGATCACAGAGTTCACCAACAACCACAAGCTGGACGTCAAGGACATTGGGGAGGCCATCTTCAAGCTTCATGAGAAAATCAAGCACCTCCAAGCCCAGATCTATGACCTGCAAAATCAAAATTGTGAGTATGAATATAGATTCAAGAGGATGAGTTTGTCTGCAGATTTGAGGATTCAGGAGACTCGATCATCCTTCTATGATGGTGAGCCTATGCCTTGGAAGAAGGACGACAGGCCTACATCATCAACAGCTCCACCTTCTTCACCAACAAAGAAGAACTGAGTATCTGGTATAGGCACTCCCCTTGGCAACTGCCAAGCTTGGGGGAGTGCCCCGGTATCGTATCACCATCACTTTTATCTTTACCGCTTTTCTCAGTTCGATCCTTTTAGTAATATCTTGATCTAGTAGAATAAAGTTTAGTATGATCTAGTTGTGAGTTTTGCTTTATGATCTCTCTATGTAATCGAGTCCATGAGCTATATAATAAAGATTAGTGTTGAGTCAAGGGCTTGATTATTTTGCTATGATCTTGAGGGAATTAAATAAAATAAAAGAGAAAAAAAATAAAAAGAAACAAAGCGATCATGTGGATCTTATGGAGAGTAATGAGCTCACATATGAAGAGTATGATGAATAAAAGTTGTTGAGAGTTGACAAACATAGTTTTGGTCATCGTTGCAATTAATAGAAAGTAATAAAGAAAGAGAGGTTCGCATATAAATATACTATCTTGGACATCTTTTATGATTGTGAGCACTCATTAAAGTATGACATGCTAAGAGTTGACGTTGGACAAGGAAGACAACGTAATGGGTTATGTTTTCTTACATCTGAGATAAATTATATTGTCATGGATCATCCAACATGTTGAGCCTTTCCCTCTCATGCTAGCCAATTTCTTCGCACCAAGTAGAGATACTACTTGTGCTTCCAAATATCACTAAACCCAGTTTTTCCATGAGAGTCCACCATATCTACCTATGGATTGAGTAAGATCCTTCAAGTAAGTTGTCATCGCTGCAAGCAATAAAAATTGCTCTCTAGATATGTATGACTTATTAGTGCGGAGAAAATAAGCTTTATACGATCTTGTGATATGGAAGAAATAAAAGCGATGGACTGCATAATAAACGTCCATATCACAAGTGGCAATATAAAGTGATGTTCTCTTGCATTAAGATTTCGTGCATCCAACCATAAAAGCGCATGACAACCTCTGCTTCCCTCTGTGAAGGGCCTATCTTTTACTTTTATATTCTACCTTACATAAGAGTCATGGTGATCTTCACCTTTCCTTTTTACATTTTATCCTTTGGGAAGCACAATGTGTTGGAAAGATCTTGATATATATAGCTAATTGGATGTGAGTCTTCATGAAATATTATTGTTGACATTACCCTTGAGGTAAAACATTGGGAGGCAAAACTATAAGCCCCTATCTTTCTCTGTGTCTGATTAAGACTTCATACCCATAAATATTGCATGAGTGTTAGCAATTGTGAAAGATTAAAAGATGGTTGAGTATGTGGACTTGCTGAAAAGCTCTTATATTGACTCTTTCCTATGTTATGATAAATTGCAATTGCCTCAATGACTGAGATTAAAGTTTGTTGGTTCTCAATGAAGTTTATGATTCATACTTGAAATTGTGATTGAATTGTTACTTTAGCATAAGAGATCATACGAAATATATATATATATATATATATATATATATGTTGTTGTTCTAAGAATGATCATGTTTCCGTCATGTCCGTATTTTATTTTTATCGACACCTCTATCTCTAAACATGTGGACATATTTTTCGATTTCGGCTTTCGCTTGAGGACAAGCGAGGTCTAAGCTTGGGGGAGATGATACGTCCATTTTGCATCATGCTTTTATATCGATAGTTATTGCATTATGGGCTGTTATTACACATTATGTCACAATACTTATGCCTATTCTCTCTTATTTTACAAGGTTTACATGAAGAGGGAGAATGCCGGCAGTTGGGATTCTGGGCTGGAAAAGGAGCAAATATTAGAGACCTATTCTGCACAGCTCCAAAAGTCCTGAAACTTCACGGAAGCTATTTCTAGAATATATAAAAAATAATGACCGCAAGAAGTTCCAGAGGGGGGCCACACCCTGGCCACGAGGGTGGGAGGTAATTGGTAATGATAATGGCATACGTTTTGCTATAAGTAGTCATGTGAATTTGGTATTCGTTCGATATTTTGATGAGATGTATGTTGTCATCCCTCTAGTGGTGTCATGTGAACGTCAACTACATGACACTTCACCATTGTTTGGGCCTAGAGGGAGGCATTGGGAAGTAATAAGTAGATGATGGGTTGCTAGAGTGACAGAAACTTAAACCCTAGTTTATGTGTTGCTTCATAAGGGGCTGATTTGGATCCATATGTTTCATGCTATGGCTAGGTTTACCTTAATACTTTGGTTGTAGTTGCGGATGCTTGCAATAGGGGTTAATCATAAGTGGGATGCTTGTCCAAGTAAGGGCAGTACCCAAGCACTGGTCCACCCACATATCAGATTATCAAAGTACCGAACGCGAATCATATGAGCGTGATGAAAACTAGCTTGACGATAATTCCCATGTGTCCTCGGGAGCGCTTTCCTTCATATAAGAGTTTCGCCAGGCTTATCATTTTCTACAAAAAGGATTGGGCCATCTTGCTGCACCTTATTTACTTTTATTACTTGCTACTCATTACCAATTACCTTATCACAAAACTATCTGTTACCGATAATTTCAGTGCTTGCAGAGAATACCTTGCTGAAAACCGCTTATCATTTCCTTCTGCTCCTCTTTGGTTTCAACACTCTTACTTATCGAAAGGACTACGATAGATACCCTATACTTGTGGGTTATCAAGAATAATTTCAGGCGTCGTTGACGGGGAGTGAAGCGCCTTTGGTAGGTGGAATTTGGTAAGGAAAAATTTATATAGTGTGCTGAAATTTACTGTCACTTGTTACTATGGAACATAATCCTTTGAGGGGCTTGTTCGGTGTATCTTCACCCCGACCAGTAGAGCAAAGAGTTGCTCCTTGACCTACTGAACCTACTGAAAATGTTTACTTTGAAATTCCTTTGGGTATGATAGAGAAACTGCTAGCTAATCCTTTTACAGGAGATGGAACATTACATCCCTATTTGCACCTAATCTATGTGGATGAAGTTTGTGGATTATTTAAGCTTGCAGGTATGCCCGAGGATGTTATCAAGAAGAAGGTCTTCCCTTTATCTTTGAAGGGAGAGGAATTGACATGGTTTAGGCTATGTGATGATATTGGATCATGGAATTACCAACGATTGAAATTGGAATTTCATCAGAAGTTTTATCCTATGCATCTGGTTCATCGTGATCGTAATTATATATATATATATATATATATATATATATATATATATATATATATATATAATTTTTGGCCTTGCAAAGTAGAAAGCATCGCTCAAGCTTGGGGAGGCTTAAGTCAATGTTATATTCAAGCCCCAATCATGAGCTCTCAAGAGAAATGATTATTCAAATTTTTTATGCTCGGCTTTCTCTCAGTAATCGCACCATGCTCGATACTTCTTGTACTTGTTCTTTTATGATGAAGACTATTGAATTCAAATGTGATTTATTGGAAAGAATTAAACGCAACTCTGAAGATTGGGATCTCAACGAAGGTAAGGAGTCAGGTATAACACCTAAGTTTGATTGTGTTAAATCTTTTATGGATACCGCCGCTTTCCGTGAATTTAGCACTAAATATGGACTTGACTCTGAGTTAGTAGCTTCTTTCTATGAATCCTTTGCTACTCATGTTGATCTCCCTAAGGAGAAGTGGTTTTAATATAATCCTCCCATTGAAGTAAAAGTATTTGCACCTATTAAAGTTGAAGAAAAGACTATCACTTATAATGATCCTATTGTTCCCGCTGCTTATATTGAGAAACCACCTTTCCCTGTTAGAATAAAGGATCATGCTAAAGCTTCAAATGTGGTTCGTAAGAGTAACACTAGAACACCTACTCCCTCTGAGCAAATTAAAGTTGAACCTAGTGTAGCTATGGTTAAAGATCTCTTGGCTGATAATATTGATGGGCATGTTATTTATTTCTGTGATGAAGCTCCTAGAATTGCTAGACCTAGTACTAAAAATAAACATAGACCTGTTGTAGGCATGCCTGATATTTCTGTTAAAATAGGAGATCATTGCTATCATGGCTTGTGTGATATGGGTGCTAGTGCAAGTGCAATACCTCATTCCCTATATAAAGAAATTATGCATGACATTGCACTTGCTGAGATAGAGGAAATTGATGTTACTATTAAACTTGCCAATAGAGACACTATTTCACCAGTTGGGATGTTAGAGATGTTGAACTATTGTGTGGGAAAGTTAAATATCCTGCTGATTTTCCTGTTCTTGGTTCCCCACAAGATAACTTTTGTCCCATTATATTTGGTAGACCCTTCTTAAATACTGTTAATGCTAAGATAGACTGCAATAAGGATATTATTTCTGTTGGTTTAGGGGATATGTCTCATGAATTTAATTTTGCTATATTTCATAGACAACCCCATGACAAAGAATTTCCTAGTAAAGATGAAATTATTGGTCTTGCTTCTATTGTCGTGCCTCCTAGTGATCCTTTGGAACAATATTTGCCAGACCATGAAAATGATATGTTTATGAATGAAAGAAGGGAAATAGATGAAGTATTCTTTAAACAGGGGCCTATTTTGAAACACAACTTGCCTGTTGAAATCCTTGGGGATCCTCCTCCACCCAAGGGCGATCCCGTGTTTGAGCTTAAACCTTTACCTGATACTCTTAAATATGCTTATCTTGATGAGAAAGAGATATATCCTATTATTATTAGTGCTAACCTTTCAGAGCATGAAGAAAAGAATTATTGAAAACTCTGAAGAAGCATCGTGCTGCTATTGGATATACTCTTGATGATCTTAAGGGCATTAGTCCCACTCTCTACCAGCACAAAATAAAATTGGAGAAAGACGCGAAATCGGTTGTTGATCACCAACGACGGTTAAATCCTAAGATGAAAGAAGTGGTAAGAAAAGAAATACTAAAGCTTCTGGAGGCAGGTATAATTTATCCCGTTGCTGATAGTCAATGGGTAAGTCCTGTCCATTCTGTCCCTAAGAAGGGAGGTATTACTGTTGTTCCTAATGATAAAGATGAATTGATCCCATAAAGAATTGTTACAGGTTATAGAATGGTAACTAATTTCCACAAATTAAATAAAGCTACTAAAAAGGATCATTACCCTTTACCTTTTATTGATCAAATGCTAGAAATACTATCCAAACATACACATTTTTGCTTTCTAGATGGTTATTCTGGTTTCTCTCAAATACTTGTGTCAAAAGAGGATTAAGAAAAGACAACTTTTACCTGCCCTTTCGGTACCTTTGCTTATAGACGTATGCCATTTGGTTTATGCAATGCACCTGCTACTTTTCAAAGATGTATGACTGCTATATTCTCTGACTTCTGTGAAAAGATTGTTGAGGTATTCATGGATGATTTCTCTATTTACGGAACTTCTTTTGATGATTACTTAAGCAACCTTGATCGAGTTTTGCAGAGATGTGAAGAAACTAATCTTGTCTTGAATTGGGAGAAGTGCCACTTTATGGTTAATGAAGGTATTGTCTTGGGGCATAAAATTTCTGAAAGAGGTATTGAAGTTGATAAAGCTAAAGTTGATGCTATTGAAAAGATGATGTGTCCTAAGGACATTAAAGGTATAAGAAGTTTCCTTGGTCACGCCGGGTTTTATAGGAGGTTCATTAAGGGCTTCTCTAAAATTTCTCGGCCTCTGACTAATCTCTTACAAAAAGATGTTCCTTTCGTTTTTAATGATGACTGTGTAGAAGCATTTGAAATACCTAAGAAAGATTTGATTTCTGCACCTATTGTTTAGCCTCCTGGTTGGAATTTACCATTTGAAATCATGTGTGATGCTAGTGATTATGCTGTAGGGGCTGTTCTAGGACAAAGAGTTGATAAGAAATTAAATGTTATTCAATATGCTAGTAAAACTCTAGACAGTGCTCAAAGAAATTATGCTACTACTGAAAAATATTTTTTAGCAGTTGTGTTTGCTTGTGATAAGTTCAGACCCTATATTTTTGATTCTAAAGTAAATTTTCACACTGATCATGCTTCTATTAAATATCTTATGGAAAAGAAAGATGCTAAACCTAGACTTATTAGATGGGTTCTCTTGCTACAAGAATTTGATTTGCATATTATTGATAGAAAGGGAGCTGAGAACCCCGTTGCAGACAACTTGTCTAGGTTAGAGAATGTTCTTGATGACCCACTACCTATTGATGATAGCTTTCCTGATGAATAACTAGCTGTTATAAATGCTTCTTGTACTGCTCCATGGTATGTTGATTATGCTAATTATATTTTTGCCAAGCTTATACCACCTAGTTTCACATACCAGCAAAAGAAAAAGTTCTTCTATGACTTAAGGCATTACTTTTGGGATGACCCACATCTTTATAAAGAAGGAGTAGATGGTGTTATTAGACGTTGTGTACCTGAGCATGAACAGGAACAAATCCTACGCAAGTGTCACTCCGAGGCTTATGGAGGACATCATGCTAGAGACAGAACTACACATAAGGTATTGCAATCCGGTTTTTATTGGCCTACTTGTCGAGGGACTAATCCACGAACACCTATGGGACCGGCGGACCGAGTCCCTTTCGGTTCGGTGGGGGCGGAGGTCGCACGAAAAGCGGATCGAGGCGAAGCACACGAGCAGTTTACCCAGGTTCGGGCCGCATGGATGCATAAAACCCTACTCCTGCTTTGTGGTTTGTATTGAGTTCTTGCTCGGGAGCGCGGAGTGCTACAGTACACACCAGCGGCTAACGAGACCGAGCCTGAGTGTTCTCTTTTCTCCGAACCCCCCTCTACGTTGCACATGGGCCTCCTTTTATATGCTCAAGGGGTCACCGACAGGTGGCAACGGAGACAAAGGGTAAAAATGGAAAAGTGCTGCGGTAGGTACAGCTACCTGCTACAGTGTATCATACCTAACCCTGACGGCAGGGGACAAGGGCATTAAATGCCCGTCTGTGTCGCCTAAACAGTGCAAAAGGGACCGTCAGGGACGCCACCACTCGCCACGATGGCAATCTTGTCAGTGCCGCTTGCCACTGCGCACCGCTGGCTGCACAGCCTCCCGCCACGCACGCCTGGAAGGGTCCCAGAGCGACACGTTGGTGGATGTGCTGGAGCGCGGGCACAGAGTGGTGGCTTGCCGCGGCAAGCGCCTTGCCGCGGTCGTTGTCTTGTCGCGTCCGGGAGCTTGTCGCTCACCGGGCCTTGCCGGGACGCGAGGCGCGCCGCGGCAAGTTCCTTGAGATGCCTTGGGTGGCCTTCTCGGCAAGCTCCTCTTGTCGGGGTCTTGTCTCCTTAAGCGCCTTGCCTTGGTTGGCCTTCCCGGCAAGCTCCTCTTGCCGGGGTCTTGTGGTGTCTTGGTTTGGATACTTTGTTCTTGAATGGCTCCAAAGGAACCATGGAGGACCTTGGCGGTCACCCGGCAAGCCTTGTCGCGGGATGCTGCGACTGCCCGTGCACAAGTTCGGGATACTAGGGTACCCCTACTCTAGTACACCGACAGGAGCCCTCGGGCATGGGCCATTCACGGTGCCGAGCGCTGTTGGGCCAGGCCCAAAATAGGGCACGGGCACGCGCGGCCTAGGTTACGCTGTATCTCTCTCCGTATCCACCGGGCCCTCCGCGAACGGCACGTGTTGAATGCGGCATCGTGGGAGAGATTGTGGGTGGTTTCTTTATTCGGAAATGCGGAACGTCCGCCCCCTCCCACTTTATAAGCAGGGGAAATAGGGGTAGTTCGTCCATTCGCCCGTTGCTGCTCCAATCTCAAAAATCTCCGCCGCTCCCTCGTCTTCCCAAAGCCGAAAGAGAGCAGCGCTCCGCCCCCCATCACCACCAGCACCACCAACGCCGTCGACCTCCTCCACCACTTCCGCCATGGCCCCAAAAGCCAACAAGGGGAAGGTCGTGAAGTCGACCGAGGCGCAGCGGCTTGCGGCGCTGC